>NW_022991292.1:0-50839 GCF_902827175.1 Gymnodraco acuticeps
TACAGGTATACAGCACTAACAAATAACTAAATAACAAACCAAAAACGATCGCCGGTTCATCTTGTTTTTGGCGTGAGAATAGTTTGGGCAGCGTGAGAGCGTGAGATTGAGAGTGAAAGCGTGTGTCACACACCAGATGAGAGTTGGCAACCCTGCAATAGACTGATATAGAATAAAATATATTTGGGAGGGATGAAACCCTCTTTAATGGTCACACATGCAGAGCACACAGCACACACAGTGACATTTGTTCTCTGCATTTAACCCATCCTAGTACTAGGAGCAGTGGGCTAAAAACTATACTAGTGACTAAAGGTTTGACTTGGATGGACGTCCCCGATTAGGTTTGGGCAGAGCCCTATAGTGGAAGAGTTGCGACATCTCTGTTCACTCCAAGCCCCCAGGAAGTGCGCCGGAGTCTGATGAGAATATTCGTAGTGGCCAAACGGCGGTACTACACTTCCGTTTGGTTGCTGGGCCCGGAAACACTTTTTCCCATTGATTTACATGGGGAAAGAGTGGTCTGTAACTCGTTGGATAATTGTTTTTAAACTAAATAAACAACCCAGTATGAACACTTGTATAGCCCTTATTAAAAACATTCGTTCCTCAAGTTGTAAAAATGTGCTAATAACGTTATTCTGAGAGTTATTTCCCTCGGCATTATGAACGCGCATCTAACCCACAGGACCGCGCTGCCCGGCACGTTCATGTTACGTGTTCAGCACTACATGCGTTTATCTTTACCCATGGATGCACAATAACAACGCACCCATATCGCCTTACTGCCACGGAGCTGTAATAATGGATATATTGCACATGTTTGCTGTAATCCATCATTTGTAAAATATTATACTACATGGGCTGTATGGTGTAAATCTTGTACCGTAAATGTTGTATTAAATAAAGTTAATATTACCGACGTAGATTAACGTTCCTGTAGCTTCTTATTGCACTTGCAATTGTTTTAGTTACTTGTGGGCTACTTAACATGCATAATCACAGTTACTATCCTTTTACTCCATCACATTTCAAAAAGAAATAGGCTATTGTTATTTTAACTCCACCACAGTAATCC
This sequence comes from Gymnodraco acuticeps, assembly GCF_902827175.1. Taxonomy (NCBI): domain Eukaryota; kingdom Metazoa; phylum Chordata; class Actinopteri; order Perciformes; family Bathydraconidae; genus Gymnodraco; species Gymnodraco acuticeps. Next base: position 1,079 of record NW_022991292.1, read on the forward strand.
ATCATCAGCTTTACTTTTTAGATAAAGTTTTAACTCACAATTGATCATAACAGGCTTCAACATATACATTTTTATATATTACCAAGTGGTTTCATGTACAACCCACACAAGTATCATGCTAAATTAAGCTCTGTTGCTTGGATATCACTAGATCTTGATGTCAGCGTAATATAAAAGTACATAACGATTGATGTGTGATTTAGCATAATTTACTAGCTAGCCGCTAGCTGCTAACTGCCGCCTCGTTAATATAAATCCAGTACCATGCTGTCATGAACGCGCGGTGCTGTTACGTGTACGCAAATTCACGTGCTTAATGTGAACGAGCCTTTTGGGCGGCGTGGTTAAAGTTGCGCATGCGCTATGAGCACACATACGGGTACTTCTCAGGCATGCCGGGTAATCTGTGACGTTTCACTCTCTCAAAAGTTGGGCCATTTTATCATCATGCGCTATTGAGCAACTCTCATAGGAATGAATGAGGCCCCGCCTCCCACGCTGTATCCAGTTCTTATTATACATCCATGGTTCACTCCAATGGACAATTTTTTTACAGCAATGGCGGATCGTGGAGCCTCTCAATAGTTCCCGGAAGTTAGCGGCAAGGCTATCAGCGCAGTAGAGTTGCAGCATAATAGACCGTTTGTGATGGACTTTTAAAGGTAAGACGTTTAAAGATTTATATTGCGGATATTATCAGCACATCTGAATCAAATTAACATGTGAGTTAGCATGTTGGAGGATTATCCCCCTCTAAATTATAGATTTAGGGAACGATAACAGATTAGGCTAGGATACGGGATAAAGTTAGCAACACATGTTAACCATGCAGCCTTTTAATTGTAAATTCCGTTCTCTTAATGTCATTTCGTCCAACGTTTTGGAATTAGAGAAAAGGGGCTTCTTAACATGCTTTTATCCGGGGTGGAGGGAGTTAAATATAACATTGGGGCGTGTGATTGTAGTGGGTGGGGGTGGTGAAATGAGGATATCCATTTTGGAGTTCAAGCTAGTATATTATAGTTAACGTGACACAATAATAAGGAAGAGAGCTATTGTTGTGATACATCGCTATTGATATGGATTTAGAGTGCATATTTGAGACTTCCAAACAGTAAACAAAAACGTTACTTATAAGTGAGTGTTTTTAGCAGAGTCATATTATGTCCTTGTGATTCTGTTTTTACCTGTCTGCAGCTGAGCTGATTTTGGATTGATGGCAAAGGGAGAGGGACTTAAGTGAGAGTGAAAACACAAGGTAAGTTTAAAATAGGTCAGCAATTTCCCATCCTATAGGTTGCTAGATGTATCTAACCCTTTCTCCTGTCTCCCTCTCTCAGCACAAGAACCCCAGGGGGATTCAATGGAGCATGAAGACCTGCACTGAGACCCTCACCACTGAGTCTCACCTCCCAGAGCTTTGCAAGCCTCTCCCTGTTCCTTATTTGTATCAAACAGACATTAAGCTTCCCAATGGTGTGGTCTTTGTTTTGTGAAAAATATGATTACCTCACATATTGTGTTGCTGTTGTTGTCTTTTGTGATAGTTAAATTGCTCCTGCTGACTTGAGCCTGCCATTCTTTCCTCCTCTCTGTGTCAGTGGGGAAGCCGTACATTCATACTCCTTTCTCTGAGCGCTTGGAGCATCCCCCGGCATCGCAGCAAACCATGGGGGACACTATATGCCAGGACAACACGGAGGAAAAGGCACAGACAAACTGCATGATATGCTATTCAATGTTTATTGAATTCCATTTATTTACATCCATGTTCCTAAAACAACAGATTTAACATCATCATGCTGCTGCTGCTAGTCCTTTGACTCATTATGCTGTCAGTTGACAATCATTGATAGGCCTGTCGGTCTCCTGTCCTATGGGCAAAAACTGTGGCTCTTCAAAATATTGACAAAAAGGCGGGAAAATAAGGGTAGGCTGCAAGCACACACACACACACAGCAGCAACTGTGCTACAGCTACAAACTTAAATATGAAAAGGTTCAACTATGCACACCACATAACACTTCATCTCAGCTTGCACAGCACGCTCACAGGTATAGATTGCGCAATCATTTATGGTTATTGGTGAAGTGCAGGTATATTGTCATTCAAGAGAGAATACGATGCGTAGTTCTTTTGGAAAACACGTTTTTCTTTTAGCCTATTTACCTCTTTAACATAAATAATACTCATTACATTGACACATGCATTATTTGTGATTAAAATAATGGTTGTTGGTAATGTATTAGCGACCCCCATAGATGTATGATTTCACTGCTTTCCTAGGAGCTCAGACCCCTCCTTATGGGAGTATTGCCAACTCCACAGTAAGGAAAGTAGCTATTGACGTCATCGCCTAATTTGCATATCATGTATTGGCGGCTGTAGGAGAGCATAGGAGAGAGGAGTAAAAAAAAACGTTCAAGGAGTAAATCCAGACGACAGTAGATCAGAAATGTCTCCATTAGAAAAAGTAGAAATAGTTTTTTAGTAGAAATCTCCCTTACAATAAAGGCAGTGTGTCATCTCCAATAAATGGCTTCAACCATCCTTTAAACTCAGGGTTTCATTCCCACTCCTCTCTGTATTTTTGTGAATACAGTTTAGACTGTGACATGATGACCTGCGTGGATGTTTAGCTTGTCACAGAGAGGCACACACACACAGTGGACGAGGTGATTAAGTGACTGAGGCTGTGTGAGTCAAAGCAAAGGCAGTTATTTATTATAGTGTGACAGTGAAGAAACATTTATATTTAAATCCCGCTCAAAACCAGGACGGCTTGGCAGTTGGCGCATGCGCAATTAATTTGCAGTCTCAACGCGGGAGAGTGTGGCTGTCTCCTCTCTGACTGCAGCTGAGCTGTTGCGAGCATGGATGTATTAAGAAGGTTGCGAGTGGCAACTGTGAGTCTGAGCGCCTGTGAGTACTATGGGAGGGCAGAGGGGCTCACGGCAGCACCCGCGGCTCATTAACTGCTGAACAAAATACGTGAGTCTCCTAAGTCCTAACACCAGAAAAGTGCCTAATAACACCATTACAAGTCGTTAGATTAGTCGCTTTTGACAAAAATAAGTAGCCGTAGGGTTTGGAAAACCGTCGAATTGAACGAGAAAGTCGCCAAGTTGGCAACAGCTCCACACAACTAGGTTTCTGCAGAGTTGCTGAGAGAAGCCCGTCAGTGACGTCAGAGTATAACTGCCGCCTGTACCAGCTGATCCAAATAAGGGCAAAGAGGCGGGACCTGCTGGTCAGCAGACAAAAACTGTTCAGCAATACTGTAGAATACTTCAGAATCTTAAAATGCCTTCACGTAATTGTGCTAAATTCTACACTGAAATCAAGCAGAGATTAATATTTTTGCATGACATTAGTTATTTATATTTTGCTGTCACTTAATTATACGTTTAATAAATGTAATTCAAGCTAAGATACATGTGATGGTAGCTAGTTAGTGCTCTTACCTGTGATGCCTCCTCCAAACAGCATTATAACCAGACTGTATCATTACAACTATAAGTACCAGTTCTAGAATTCAAAAGACAAAATCAACTACATGTATTTAAAGACCAATCTTTATATATACCTGATATATTAGTTATACAGTAATAGTATTGACAATCTAAAAAAAAATGTAGCAACTCAGCAGTTAACTTTATATTTGTTATTGTCTAAAGCATTTATTACTTTCATTTTTCCCCTCTCATATTCAGTGTGGACCAGTGGCGAACCGTGTCTATCACAACTGGACCTTCTGTAGACACACCCCCCGCCGCCCCTCCCCCCCCCTCCGCGGCATTATAATTACATTACATTGCATTTAGCTGACGCTTTTATCCAAAGCGACTTACAATAAGTACATTCGACCAGGAAGACACGACCTTGAAGAAAACAGAATCATAAAGTACATCAGGTTTCATAGAGCCAAACATTTCAAGTGCTGCTCAACTGGCTTTAGATAAGCCAGTCCTTTATTAGTATATAAATGCTCTGTTAATGTCCGTCTTTTCACTGAATTGTCGTCTTGAAAAGGGTACTCACAACAATTCCGCAACAACTTCATCTTCACCTGGTGCACTTGTAATTTCAACGTTAAAAACAATAAAAAAAAAAAAAATTTTAAAAAATAGAGGAATAAATGATAAAATAATAAACAAATGCTGGATTAAAAATGAAAGTAAATGCATGTAAAAAATCAATAAACAAAGTTTCTATCAAACATAATATAAATAAATGAATACATATGATGCATTCATATATTTCTTTACATCTAATTATTTATTTAGCTATCCCTAACATTTTCTCTTCAGAAAAAATTGAATCTAATGATCAGGAAGACTCCATGGGGGAGCCTCATGAGGCGACCACAGAGGCAACAGAAGAAGAAGGCCATGTAGCCCCAGAGAGACCATCTTCATCCAGTACTCCTCACAATGGAGGTAGAATAATATTGTTTTGGCATGACTCAGGATTTTTTAATCAGAGAGAGTTATTATATGCAACTAGTCGCTCTTGGGTTTCCTCTTGCTGGGTCAAACAGCATTAATAAACAGTAACTATAAACCTAACCTAATAAACCTGAAGCCTGTACTACGAGGAGAGTTCAACATACCCAGGGTATATGTTCTCATTATCTGGCTTCACTAAGGCGATCTCGCTAGGTGGTCCTACACTGCTGGTTATCAACTTAGTAAATCAACCCATGGTTTCTCAGTCTGGCAAAAAGTGCGTTCACATCAAAGGGGCAGGGTGTGCAGCATATGACCAATCACCAACATGAGAGGTCAAATGTCAGCAGAGCGTAGAGCAAAGCAGTGAGCAGGTTTACTTTCACATATTGTTATCACCCACAGCATATATAAAAGTATCGCTGGCAAAGAAACAGTACAAACAGGCTGCTGGACTGTAAGCACGTGTCTTTGACGTGTCTCACGTCAACATGAGGCACCATAAGCTTATTCAGAAACATGATAATAGAATATAATATATATTGTTATTGTGGTTATAATAATAATTCATTACATTTATTAGAGCGCTTTTCCAAGTGCTCAAAGAGCTTTACATTACATATTACACATATTAGACCTGTAACAGTGAGTACTGTGCAGATTAGAGTGTAGTGTCTTCTTATCCAAGAACATACAGACACAGTGTGAGGCGGGATTTGAACTGGTGTTCTCCAACACCCCTTGTTCTATTTCGTATATGGCTTCGCCCTCTAAGGCTATCGCTATTGGGTTATCCCTCTGCGCCCCCGCGCAGCACTGAAACACTTGTAGTCCACGCCCCCCCCGCTAGGTGGGCCCCACCCTCGGGCTTCCTTCCGGTATAAATAGGAAGGAGCCCCGGCAATCTGCTCCCTCTTTTCTTCAGCAAACCAGCACAGTTACTGAAGCACAGCCTACCTGGGGTCAGAGCACGCATACGCGGCTCTAAACCAGCAGGTAGCATGCACACACTGCGCTCGTCTCCCCTCGGGCGACAGGAAGCGGAGAGCGGACGCTCTTGCTGCTATGGCCGAGGAGGACGATTGGCCCGTCCAGGCTTACGAGCCCGTGGACGGGGCCGAGTGCCGAGCAGGAGTCCGAGGAAAAAGGCAACTCCTGCCCCGTCTCCCTCCACAGTTCGGTTCTCCCCTCCCTCCTCTCCCCCGGACGGGGGAGACAGAGTCGGAGCAGGGTGCCAGCTTGCTGGCCGAAAATGCTTTCCCCCTCTCCTTCACCACAGCGCGGCGGCGAATAACATCGCGCGGCTCTCCAACTCGGTGGGGACACTGGTAGAGCGGTCCACCACCGAGGCAGAGGAAATCAGCAAGGCGGCCAGCACGGCGCTCATTCTGTGCGCGTCCGTCGCTGTCTCCCAGGTGAGGATTTCCACGTGGGTGACACAGATCCAGCGCCACCTTGGGCTGAAGTATAGGCGTCTGTTACGGAGACGGCCAGAAAAGTGCTACTGGACGCTCCAATCAGCCCGGACGGGCTGCTCGGACCCCAGTTCCACGCCATGGTGGAGTCCATGAAGACGGCTGCGGAACAGGCGGACGGCATTCGCCAGCATGTACAGCTGGCTCCAGCCACAGCGGCATCAACGCCCGCAGCAGCTGCGGCGTCTACGCCGGCCACAGGAGGCCGCAAGCGGAGAGACGCCCACAGCAGGCTGCAGGGGCTCCGTCCCACGTCTCCACTCCCCCGCCACCCCAGAGACAGGGTCTCCCGGCGGCGAGTCAAAGGGGAGTGAGGCTCCCCCGCTCCTGGTCTGCTCCGCGAGAACCTCAGAGGAAGCAGAGCCGGTAATTAAGCCGGCTGCCACTAATCTGTTGATTAAGTAGACAGCAGGGCTCCCTGCAGAAGCCTGCTGGTTTTAACCTATCGGTTAATAACCTGCAGAGCTCGCGGCATTCTTCTGTCCGAGATACGCCTCCTACACACGGTCATAATAACCCATGAGCGCCGTATGTGGACAGCACTGCACACACCTCCACTCATCCCCTGAGCGTGTACACGCCTCATGATGACAGCCGGAGTGAAACGCAGCGTGTGGAGGCTTCCTCGCAGCCCTTTTGCGGCTGCCACTAATCTGTTGATTAAGTAGACAGCAGGGATCGCTGCAGAAGCCTGCCCGTTCGGTCTCAGCCCACCTGGGGTTGCCTCACGCCCTGTGTAAACCAGCTGCCTATAACCTTTCGGTTAATAGCCAGCAGGGGTCGTTGCTAAAGCCTGGTTTTAACCTGTCGGTTAATACATTTCAGAGCGCGCTAATTAAGCCGGCTGCCACTAATCTGTTGATTAATAGACAGCAGGGCTCGCTGCAGAAGCCTGCCGGTTTTAACCTATCGGTTAAAAACCTGCAGAGCTCGCGGCATTCCTCTGTCCGAGATACACCTCCTACACACTGTCATAACCCATGAGCGCAGTTTTAACGCCTCATGTGGACAGCACTGCACACACCTCCACTCATCCCCTGAGCGTGTACACGCCTCATGATGACAGCCGGAGTGAAACGCAGCGTGTGGAGGCTTCCTCGCAGCCCTTTCGCCTCACGGGCAGTGGTGGCGAGGGCAATGGCGTGGCTCGTCACCAGGACGACCATTACGGCACATCCCAGAGAAGCCAGAACGGGGGAAAGAGCAGTATTCCAGGCTGAGTGCCCCCAGCGGCAGCGCCACGGCGTCAGGGCTCGCTGCAGAATTCTGCTGGTTTTAACCTATCGTTTAATAAACTGCAGAGCTCGCTAATTAAGCCGGCTGCCACTAATCTGTTGATTAAGTAGACAGCAGGGCTCGCTGCAGAAGCCTGCCGGTTTTAACCCCTGTTAATAACCTGCAGAGCTCGCAGCATTCCTCTGTCCGAGATACGCCTCGTACACACGGCCTTAATAAACCCATGAGCGCCGTTATAACGCCTCATGTGGGCAGCACTGCACACACCTCCATCCATCCCCTGAGCGTGTACGTGCCTCATGATGAGAGTCGGAGTGAGACGCAGCGTGTGGAGGCCCCCGCGCAGCCCTTTCGCTCTAGGCCCACCTTGGGTTGCCTCACGGGCAGCGGCGGCGAGGGCTCTGGCGTGGCTCATTGTCATGACGACCACAACACATCTCGAGCATGTGCGCCCGCTCTCAGAGTGTTTCTCGGAGTGGCAGCGCGTGTGTCTGATGGACAGATGGAGGAGCAGGCTGATCAGCAGAGGGTACACCCTGCAGTTCGCCTCCCCCCCCCACAGTTCAACGGGATACAGGAGACACGCCTGTCATCCCGAGAACAGTGGCTTGCGCTCCAAGCAGAGCTACGGGAACTCCTGTTGAAAGAGGCTATTTCCAGGGTTCCCCAAGAGGAAGAAAATCAGGGCCAGCTGCCTCCAATCTGTTGATTAGTAGGCAGCAGGGTTCGCTGCAGAGGCCTGGTGGTTATGACTTTTCGGTTATTAAACCACAGACCTCGCGGCATTCCTCTGTCCGAGATACGCCACCTACACACGGTCACAATAAGCCCATGAGCGCCGTGGTAACGCCTCATGTGGATGTCACTGCACACACCTCCACTCATCCTCTGAGCATGTACGCGTCTCATGATGAGAGTCGGAGTGAAATGCAGCGTGTGGAGGCCTCCTCACAGCCCTTTCGCTCTAGGCCCACCTTGGGTTGCCTCACGGGCAGCGGCGGCGAGGGCTCTGGCGTGGCTCGTCGTCATGACGACCACAACACATCTCGAGCATGTGCACCCGCTCTCAGAGTGTTTCTCTGAGTGGCAGCGCGTGTGTCTGATGGACAGATGGATGAGCAGGCTGATCAGCAGAGGGGACACCCTGCAGTTCGCCTCTCCCACCCCCCCCACAGTTCAATGGGATACAGGAAACACTCCTGTCCTCCCAGAAGCTATGTCTTGCGCTCCAATCCGAGCCGCTGGAACTCCTGTTGAAAGAGGATATTTCCAGGGTTCCTCAAAGGGAGGAAAATCAGGGGTTTTCACCCGTTCATTTTCTAATCCCGAAAAAGACTGGGGCAATGAGACATCCTCGATTTGTCAGTATTCCACATGCTGACGATCAAACAAGTGCTGGAATGTGTTCACCAGGACGACTGGTTCACTTCCACCTGAAGGATGCATACTTCCACGTACCCATCATCCCGAAACACAGGAAATTCCTGCGGTTTCTCATTTCAGGGAATATCAGACCAGACAATCGTCTGCCGTTCGGATATTTCCTGGCTCCTCCCATTTTTGTGTAGAGAAGGCTGGAGCCGCTACACAAGAGGAGGGATGAGAGTGTGGTTTCCTCTGGACGACCTGCTATTTGCTGGCTCGCTCCAGGGAGGAAGTCGCTTTACAGACGGTACATCTTGTATCGCATCTGTCAAAGCCTGGGTTTCATAATAAATTGGAAGAAGAGCTGTCCTCTTCCCTCTCAGACAAACGGTTATCTGGAGTGGAATTAAACTCAGCCAGCAGAGCGCGGCTCTCGCGGCAGCGAGTGGAGAAACAGCTCTCCTCCGGCATGTCACAACCCACACAGCCCTCTCCGTGACGCAGCTGCTCTGCGTTGGCGTCAGCTGGTCACGTGGTGATCCCCTTGGGTCTCTTCCAAAAGGGGGACACTTCAGAGGTGGTTCATTCGCTGCAGAAGCCTGCTGTTTTTAACCTATTGGTTTATAAACTGCAGAGTTCGCGGCATTCCTCTGTCCCAGATATGCCTCCTACACACGGTCATAATAAATCCACGAGCACCGTTATAACGCCTCGTGTGGACAGCATACACACACCTCTCATCCTCTGGGCGTGTACGCGCCTCATGATGAGAGACGGAGTGAAATGCAGCGTGTGGAAACTCCCTCGCAGCCCTTTTGCCTCACAGGCAGCGTCGGCGATGGCGTGGCACGTCACCATGACGACCATTACGGCACATCACAGAGAAGCCTCTCCCCCCAGCAGTTCCATGGAATACAAGAAACACCGTCTTCTTGCCTAAGGTCATCACAACTCTTTTAGGTCAAGAGTGATCACCCTGGCTGGCTTATTCCCCCCTCCTTACAGGTCGGAGGAAGAAGCCACGTCTCATCTCCTCTGTCCTGTGCGCGCGCTGTCCTGCTATGTGGCGCGCACGGCGGCCTGGCGCCGTTCTCAGCGCCTGTTTGTGCACTATAGAGAGCGCTCGATCGGGCAACCTCTGTCTGCACAACGGCTGTCACACTGTGAGGCTGTGTCACAGGCATATGTCTCCTCTGGGGTGGAGCCCCCGGAGAGTATCAAGGCGCACTCCACCAGAGGACTTTCCTCCTCCACGGCGTTGCACGGAGGAATGTCAGTGGAAGATATTTGCACTGCTGCATCTTGGTCTTCCCCCTGTTCATTTATTCAATTTTATTTGAGGGAGGTCTCCCATTCCTCTCTGACACACCCTGTACTGGGTGTCCTGTCGGAGTGATTGACGTCAGGGATCCAGCGGTGCGCCTCTCTCCTGCCTCTCGGCACGCGGAGAGCGGCCCTTTTCCCCTCGTATGAGAGGGATGTCCCATTTACTCTGACACACTTCGTACGGAGTGCCTGGTCAGAGTGAGTGACGTCAGGGATCCAGCTGTGCGCTCTCCTACCTGTCTGACACGGAGAGAGCGGCTGTTCCCCCTCTATGATCGCTGGACAAGGTGGGACCTTCGTCTCTACTTTCTCACAGTGGCCGGTATGTATTGTTCCCAGCCTTCACCCCGTCGGGAAGATAGGCATGTTTTGCTATGTTCCAGGGATGGTGATGCGCCATTACGCATGGCACAGCAGGCAGGGGGGTGTTATTGAGCAGGTGTGTCTGTGCTAGTGCCGGGCGGAGTGGGGCGCAGACTACATCATGCTTCGCCCTTAACCCAATGGCGATAGCCTTAGAGGGCGAAGCCATATACGAAATAGAACTGAGGTTACCTACTGTAACCCAGCTTCTATGAGTAAATGGCGCAGCCCTCTAAGCGCTGGGCCCCACTGGCTCTACGAATAGCTGAACAAAAGTTATTTTGTATGGGAGCAGATTGCCCGGGCTCCTTCCTATTTATACCGGAAGGAAGCCCGAGGGTGGGGCCCACCTAGCGGGTGGGCGTGGACTACAAGTGTTTCAGTGCTGCGCGGGGGCGCAGAGGGATAACCCAATAGCGATAGCCTTAGAGGGCTGCGCCATTTACTCATAGAAGCTGGGTTACAGTAGGTAACCTCAGTTCTGATGATCAACGCTGTAACCCACTGCGCCAAAAAGTACTTTAAACAAGCAATAATAAAGTATGTAACAGGAAATTAATTTAAAGGAATACATACTTTTAATTATAGTCAGATCTATAGGGGCAGTGATAAGCCTATTAATTCAAATGTGGCAGATCGTCACCCATCCAGAGCCTGGTTTTGCCCAGAGTTTCTACCCGCTAAAGGGGAACTACGCACATTTTCAAAATGTTACATTCCGATTGACTAATGCCACATTTCCACTGTAGCTCGTAGCTCGGTTTGGTTGGCCTGGGACGGCCCAGCTTTTTTAATGGCGCAGTTCCACTACAGTTTAGTACCTGGGGCAGTAACTATAGTAACGCAGTGTAGGCGGAGCCGTGACGTCATCTTCAATGCGAACCACAAGCACAACATCAGCCGTTAGCTGTTAGCACTCAGAGCTCACAGCTATCTGTTCAGAAACTAGACAAAAGTTAAACATGTACAAACCACAGACTGTCTGTGTCATGGAGAATACAGTCGCTGCTTTATTTATGTCTGTAGGCCGTTATTGTGAGTTTGTGGACGGTCGGAGCATATATAACGTTAGCTTAGCCGCACTCCATTGAGACAACACGCATTTTAAAGGGTTTTTCGCCTGCCGTCTGTCTGCAGACTTGTCAAAGCATTAACTCATGGTTTTTACAAACCGGTATCAGTATGTTTTTACTTCGGCATCATTTTGAAACGTGTATTACAATTAAATCACGGTCAAATATGTTCATTGTGTTGTAGTTGTAGCCACTCATATCACTAGTTTAGCATAATCAGCCCGGTTTGTTGGCCTGGAAAGAACCTCGATTTTGGAAGGCCAGTTAAACTGAAAAAGTACCCGTTAGCCGGAAATACCCCTAGTGGAAACGCAACAAAAGCAAGCCGACCCAAACCAAACCGAGCTACGAGCTGCGGTGGAAATGAGGCATAAGAGAGTAAAAAAATATCAGTAAACTTGAACAACTCTCTCTTAAATCCAGAGTGATAAAACTCGAGCTTGTGATGTCATAGGGTATAAAGTGTGGAACAATAGAAAATGAATTGTGGGAAGGTCTGAGTGTGTGATTGAAACATTTTCGGTTTCACAATCATGAACCCTACTAATCACACTTCTAATACAAATAGATAAAGAGAAAACACTATCCCTTCCATTGTCTATGGGCAAGCTCCAGACATTATATATGACATCACAAGTTTGAGTTTTTGAGCACACTAGATTTTGATTTGGGAGAGTTCAAGTTCACAAATACTGTTTGCACTTGCCTTGGCCATGGAAATATCATAATACACTTTTTATTTAAGTTGTGTTCCCCTTTTCCATCTGAGTTTTTTGCTTGACACTGTCCCACCAGTGCTCGCTCTTGGAGATCTCTTGTTGGGTCTCTTTAAACAATAGAATATCGTCCAGACCTGCTTATGGGTCTTGAGATAACTTATGTTAGGATTTCATGCCTTGTAAAAATAAATTGAATTGAAAAACAAAGAAAAGGGTTTTCAACTCTGTATTGAATACATGACAAAAACATATTTTGAATAATGAGATATTGAAATCCCTTCTTTTTCTTCACAGTCAACAGAGGTAACTTTAAGCGCAAGTGGGAAGACGGAGAGGTACGTGCGGTCGAAAGACACATGATGCGTTTCATCCACACGTGCAAGGTACCTCAGAAGATCGACTGCATTCGATGCATAAATGCAGAATCGCGTGCACTCAAGGACCAAAATTGGTCTGGGGTAAAGAACTTTGTAAGGAACAGAATAACTGCCCTAAAGAAAAAGGCCTGTTCTCAGGACTCATAATCATGTATTTTTGAACTGTATGTTGTTTTTTATATTATGCTCATATTTGAGCTTCATTGTCTTTAGATGCCTCTGGTCACTGTGACCCCAATTTGTATTCAGATGATTAAAGAAAAGTTGAATGTAATAAACTGTGAATAGGGACTAGGGACATGATTAGTCTAAGAATGACACAAACTGACAGGTTTTTATATCCACATTTACGTTTTTGTTGGATAGTTACTTACGTTTCATGTCTGTCAGATTAAGTATGAAATTAATTTGTATCATTGTATGGGACTCTTGTGAAGGAAACGCTTGTTTTATTTAAATGCATCTGGTCACTGTGACCCCAATTTGTATGCAGATGATTAAAGAAAAGTTGAATGTAATGAATAAACTGTGAATAGGGACTAGGGACATGGCGTTTTCATTTATTATTGTTAAAAAAAATCCACATATACTTCGTCTACATTTCCGGTATGGTCCACGCCCCTATTTTGAATCATCTCTGTGGTTTTTACATTATGCCAATATATTTGAGTTGTATCAATGTAGCTTGATAGAGTCAAACAGCTTTATTTAGACATGTCAGGAGCTATTCGAGAACAGTGTGAAAGAATGAATGTCATACCCACTTCACAGGTATTTCAGTTGGCGGGAGCCAGCACAACAGATACTGCTAGCCTTTTGTTGAAAGTCAACACACCTGATTGGTAATAAGCATGAGTGACAGATTTATCAGCCAATCAGATGTTGATGTTCAATGTTCAAGTAAGCCCATTGATAAGCAGGATAGCCCCCTGGGCTAGCAGCATGAGTTAAACTTCTGTCATGAACTTCCTTCATATTCGCGTCATTTTAGAGCGACGTGAGAGTGCACAATGACACAAGTTTAATAATAAGTGTGTGCATTAGTGTGCACTAAGTACTGCAAAGTACACGGTGTGGACGCGGCTATGGTCCCAAAGTGCTCGCCGTACTTTCTCAGCACATGCGCTGTAAGACCGGGGACATGCGTCATTTGGATCCTGTGAGGCTGTGAGATGTTGATGACAGAACCGCATTTTTTCCCCTTTCCTGTGCCATCCTGCGATTTTATGGTAAGTTTCTTAAATATTAACATATATTAAACACAAACGGTCTCTGAAATACAAAAGTTGATGTGTATTTTTGATTTCCCTGCTACCAACTGTATACTTTGATGATATATTTTAAAAGCTGTGCAGCCTAGCTAACAGCTAGCTAACAGCTAACAGCTAGCTTAACGGTCACTTTTTAATGATGTTTCCTTGCAATTAAAAGTGTTAGAATATGTCACAAAATAGGTGACATTTCAAGCTTTGTCTGTAGAAGTCTCAATCGTTATGTATTTAATGATTTTAGCTTGATGTGGTTATAATTAGTAATGTTAGCTTAACTTTTACCTCGTGTCCACTTACCTTAAAAGTAAGTGGACACGTTTTTTATCTTAAAAATGCGCTTGATTTAAAGATTTGAGAACCTGGTTGCAAAGTTAGACATCTACAGTTCCAAAAAGGTCATATTCGGTTAAGGTCTTCTAAGTATTAAAAATAACTTCATCAAGTTTAATGCCCTGATGGAGGTTTTTTTGTTCAATTGTAAGGCTTATTTGGAGAGAAAAACAATTCCCATCTGTCACTACTGTTGCGTCAGCCTGAGCCGTGCCTAGTCGTTACCTTAAGCAGGGTTGCCAACACTCACGCATCTGGCGTGTGACACACGCTTTCACTCTCAATCTCACGCTCTCACGCTGCCCAAACTATTCTCACGCCAAAAACAAGATGAACCAGTGATCGTTTTTGGTTGGTTATTTACAATGTTGAGTTGACAGCTGCTCAAGCTGTCGATCCGCTCCCTCCCCGCCCCCACCACTCTTAACGTTAACAGACAGCAGAGCAGTGGGAGCCGGTGTCAGTACCAGATATGTTCGGCCTACCAGATATGTTCGGGTGTATTTCCGTCGCATCCGTCATCCGTCATATCCGTCATATACTCACCTCCCTCTGCTCCCAGCGCTATGCTGCCACACACCGGCCGTCTGCGGAACTGCAGCCGGAGGAACTCGGTACAGCTTGTTATGTGTGAACGATCTAGATCCCTCCGCTTCCCCATAATTACCGCGAACATTTTAACTTTCATGACAGAAATGGAGAGCTTTTATGCTGAGATAAAGCAGTACGTGCTCAATGGTGGTTACCACAATCTCACCATCGCCGCTGAAAAGCCTGATAAAAGGAAGGCGTTCATTCGGAGGGCATCCAAACAATACCTGATCAAAGGTAAGTAACAGAATAAGACCATGGTTAAGTCACGAACATACGTTTTTATTATGAGGTATAAACCCCCTGTACATGTGACATCATCACATCCCTTTACTTATAGGGATCAATAAAGTATATATCTATCTATCTATTTATCTAATGGTGTTTTTTGGTGCAAAAGTGATCATACCTCTAATGGTTTATCATATTGCAATTCCAACATTTTTCAGTAAATCGCAAGGACTCCACAGCTTGTTTCTCCTTTTTCTTTTTATACACACTTTACATTACTGTAGTTGTTACGTCTAAACCACATTTGCCACTGGATTTCTTGAACAGCTTTTAGTCATAATGTCATCTCTACACATGTCCCAAATGATTGTTTTTTTGTTCCTGTTGTGCCAGCTGGAGATTTGTACTACACATACAAGGACAATGAGAGGATGGTTGTGTGCACCAAGGACCAAATTATCAATGTCCTGAAGGAGTGCCATGATAACCTGGGTTCCGGAGGTCATGCAGGGAGAAGGCGCACCACCGAGAAGGTTTTGGCAACGTACCACTGGTCCACTATGCGGGAGGACGTGAAGAAATGGGTGGGAGTTTTTGACTGACTGACTGATTATTGATCTACAGAAATGTGTTGTATGTGTACATTGAAACAGAGTGAGACAGTTTGAGCTCCATCAGAGCAGAGAAAACATATTTCAGAACTTTAACAGTTTAATTCTGTCTCCTCTGAAAGTTTTCTCTGTTCTATCATTTTTATACCTAAAGTTTTTTGTTTTGCTGATTGAAAATGTATGATATTTGCTAAGGTTGATGAGTGTCCCCGCTGCCAGCAACACGAGGTCATTAAAACGGTTGCACCCGTACTGCATCCCATTCATGTTCCCGAGGCATGGACTGTCCTTGGTGTGGATCTCATTGGCCCACTTCCCTCCACTGCTAAGGGCAAAAGGTACTATCATGATGGGCTGAAGCATGTGTAACCTCCTTTAAAGGTTCTAAACGTGAAGAATCTGGTTTAAAAAGAAAGGAAATCATTTACAGTGATTCTGTATGTATTTACAACATTCTGCATTTTATATTGCAGATACATTCTAACAGCGACTGATCTGTTCACGAAGTGGGTGGTAGCAAAAACGCTCTACCACAAAACAGCTGTTGAGGTCTCAAAAAAGATTGTAAATATTCTTCTCGATTTCGGTCTTGTCGAGAAGATCATTACCGACCAAGGACGGGAATTTGTCAATGAGGTACAATAATCTATCTAATACAGTGTATGTGTTATGTGTAACAATGTAATTTGGTAATTGGTGTACACTAAACCATCTGCAGGTCAACCGTGGTGTTTTTGATGCACTGGGTGTAAAACACTGCATCACTTCAGCGTACCATCCCCAGTGCAATGGCCAAGATGAGCGTACAAACCAAAACATAAAAAAAGCACTTGCAAAGTACTGTGGAGAGGACCAGAATGACTGGGATTTACATCTGAGGGGCATTGTGGCGAGCATTAACACCTCAAAGCAGGTACAATGTTGTAACAAATGCAGATGGAAACAATACTCAACAGAGATACTAAAAGGAATTTTTATGCTTTCAGAGGTCAACCAAGTGCACGCCCTATTTTGCCCAGTTTGGGAGGCACCCTCGCGTCCCGGGTGTTATAAATGCTACAGTCAATGACAGGGATGATACCTCTGTTTTGGTGCCTGCTGATGAGGCAGAACAGCAGCTTGAGGCAAAGGCTGCAACCATTGCAGATTTGCACTCGAAGGTGAGAATAAAATGGCAATATTTAAAACATAATAACTCCTAAAAAATGCAAGCGTATGTTAAGGACTGTAAATGATAACTGTTACATATCTTTCTCAGATTTACCAGAACATCCAAATAGCACAACAGAGACAGAAAATCTCTTTTGAAAAACGCAAGGGAAAGAATGTGAAATCTTTCCTGATTAACGTTGGAGATGAGGTCCTAAGAGCGAATAAGAGGAAGGAGGGCCGAAAAGGTGGAAAACTGGAGTGCAACTGGTTTGGCCCTTATGTGGTTTCCTCAATCACCAACAAGGGTGTGGCAACCCTGTTGAGCTCAACAGGAGCTCAGCTGAGACAGAGTGTGAATGTGTCTCAGCTGAAGCCCTTTATCAGGCCTATGTTGAGAGGTATTTTGATTATCAATACAAGGACACATTTTAGGTATACTTCATGTGTGGTACTTCAATAATACTATTTTTTGTCTATCTAATAACAGCTGAACCGAAGTTGGATTCGGAGGGGTCTGTTGCTGACCACCAGTATGCCCTCTCTGGTGCGAAATACGCAAAGGATCTACATCCGATTCAAGACAAGCTGGTAGATATATGTTTACTTCATGCACAGTGATGGAGGTGCATTGTTTTGATTTTAATTTTTCTATGTTTTCTATTGGCTTGAAGTATGTTTTGCAATCTGTTATTTGCAGCTCAGCTATGTGCTAGACCACAATAGGCCTGGAGCAGAGGTCATTGTGAAGGAGGGTGATGTGTGCCTGACCAGAGAGGACTTTTGGAGCCTGGGTCTTCCTCAGTGCATGGAGTCAAATGTAGGTATACTTGAGCTTTCCTCCCAACTTCATCTTGTCTCAAATAAATGGCACAGGTAACTTACTGTTGTTACTGTTTCAGATTGGAAACACGTGCCTGAAGATGGTACAAGAAGCCACCCAAAGACATGTACGGTTTTCAACAGACATCATTGGCCTGCTTTTTTCTTTTGAATAACACATATTTTCTAAATAGCTGTTTAGTGGTGAAACTCCAATCTCGTGAAGTGTGGTTGTCTCTTGTTGTTGAACATACTTCTATGAAGATTTCATTTTTTTTGAAAAACTATCAATATAGGGCAAAGATATATACATCGTGGATATGTATGTGGTTCCTACCTGGAAGTCCAAAACAGCTGACGTGTTGGCCAGTTTTCCAGTAAGTTCCTGTTGCTTGAGACCTATGTTTCTTGAAATTGATATACAGCAACTTAAAATCCCTTGTTTAAAATACTAGGCTGACCAATTGGCCACCAAGGACATGGTTTTCATCCCTGCCTGGAGTCGGCAGCAAGGAAAGGCAGATCACTATTTGCTTTGCGTGAGTCTGTTCCAAATGATCTCACCAGCATGTACAAAATGAACATAAGTTGTGCTGTGTGGTTTTCTTCTGGTGTTTGATTATGTCTAATTTCAGCTATTTTGTCAATGGTTGACAGGTGATCAAGCCAGCAAAGAGAGAGTTATATTTGCTCGACCCTCTTAAGCCAGATGGCTTTGGGGACAATTCCTACAAGGACATATTTAGGTTTTTGTAACATGATTACCCCCACCGTTCTGTGGCTTGTATGGGAGTTCTAAATAGTTTATAGTATTCTAATACTGCAGTAACCATCTTGTAGACCAGGGGTCTGAATCTGATCAAATTCATTTATAATATATCTCCATTTCCACAAAGTCTGGAGTGTCCTTAGTGGAACCAAAAGAAAAAGAGTCTGCAACAGGATGCTATGAATTATAATGTTCATTTTGTTATAAGCCTTGTTCAAAGGTTGTTTTCAAGTTCAGCTTTGTTCAGAGGCTGGTAAACGTATTTTTGTTTGTTTTATTTTAGCCCCGTTCAGTGGCTTTCATAACTTTCCTCTTTTAAGGCATGCAATAGTTCAATGTAAGGAAATCCAAAAACATGAATTATATTGAGTATAGCGTTCCTTCACCAAATCAATTCCCATGTCTTATCATTTCTTTTGACAGTGACCTAGCGCACCGCATTGCTCCAGGTCAGTGGACAGTAAAGTTCGGCAGAGACGTCAAGGTACATTTCTCCACCATCTCATACACCTGCTTTCACATGTCTTTATTTTACATTTGACCATGAACATCACTGTTAAATTCCAAATTCTTACAGGGTTTGCCTCACCAAACCACGGGCAATGACTGTGGTGTCTTCATACTGATGGTAAATTCCTCCCTTGACACTTTTTTTTAAGGGGTTTTGTTAGTTTTTGAAACTCATAACTTAACAGATCTTTATCCTTTCACAGTATGCACTCAACTTCAGCACAGATGCTCCACTTTGGTTTACCGAGGTCAGTATTTATCCTCTGAGTTAGTATTTCAGGGGGAAGAGGGGGCTAACATTGAGTAGACAAATGATGAGGTTCCATTCATTTTCAACTTTATTATTGTTACATTTTCTTTTAGCGGGACATAGCACAGATCCGGAAATGGTGGTGCATTATGCTCATGGAACGGTACCAGATTGAAGGGTAAATCATACATTTTAAATGTTACTTTATAGACAACAGTTTCTTTGACACTGATTTACATTTTCATCCTGATATTATGTGATTTTTATAGCCACGGACAGAGGTTTTCTTACTGGACCAATGAGGCCGAAGAGCTGCTCAAAGGGGCACTGGAGCCAGTGTACAGGGTCTCAAAGAAGCAAAAGACAGAACATGAGGTCAATAGGCACACTCCTGTTTGTGATAAAGAAATGTAACAATCCAGATTATTTAACACATGCATACATATCTAAACTAATCTCGTTTAATTTGGCATATTACTCTCAATGAATATAAGAAAGCACTGCGTAAAGCGAGAGCAGCCTACTACTCTTCATTAATAGATGAGAATAAGAATAATGCAAGATTTCTTTTCAGCACTGTAGCCAGGCTGACAGAAAGCCACAGCTCGATTGAGCCTTCGATTCCCATAGCACTCAGTAGTAATGATTTTATGTGCTTTTTTAACGATAAAATTGTTACTCTTAGAAACAAAATTAATGACCTCTTGCCTTTGACCAGTATAGTGTTATCATCAGCTCCCGGAAACGTAAGTTCTAATATTACACTAGATAGTAAACTAGAATGCTTTTCAGCCATAAACCTTGAACAATTAAATTCAATGATTCTCTCTTCTAAACCATCAACGTGCATGTTAGACCCAATTCCAACTAAGCTGTTGAAGGAAGTTTTTCCATTAATTAGCACTTATTTATTAAATATTATGAATATGTCTTTATTATCAGGCTATGTTCCACAATCATTCAAAGTAGCAGTGATAAAACCGCTTCTTAAAAAGCACAACCTCGATCCAGAGGTTTTAGCCAACTATAGACCTATTTCTAATCTTCCGTTCCTCTCAAAAATTCTTGAGAAAGCGGTCGCAAAACAGCTGTGTGATTACTTAAAAAACAATGATTTATTTGAAGCTTTTCAGTCTGGCTTTAGAACACATCATAGCACAGAGACAGCTCTGGTTAAAGTCACAAATGACATTCTAATAGCCTCTGACAAGGGACGTGTCTCTATTCTTGTTTTGCTCGATCTCAGTGCTGCATTTGATACTATCGACCATGATATCTTATTGCAAAGACTAGAGCACTTAGTTGGCATACAGGGAACTGCTTTAGACTGGTTTAGGTCCTATCTATCTGAACGCTCTCAGTTTGTACGTGTCAATGATGAATCTTCCACGCAAACCAAAGTTAGCCATGGAGTGCCACAGGGCTCAGTGCTCGGACCTATTTTGTTCACATTATATATGCTTCCGTTAGGCAATATTATAAGGAATCATTCTGTAAACTTTCATTGTAATGCGGATGATACTCAACTATATTTATCAATCAAGCCTGATGAAATTAATCATCTAAATAAAATTCAAGACTGCCTTAAGGACTTAAAAACGTGGATGACCTTAAACTTTTTGATGTTAAACACGACCAAAACTGAAGTTATTGTACTTGGCCCGAAGAATCTACGAAACAAATTATCTAAGGATATACTAACTATGGATGGCATTAATTTGGCCTCCAGTGAGACTGTAAGGAATCTTGGTGTTATATTTGATCAGGATTTATCCTTTAACGCCCACATAAAATCAATTTCAAGGACCGCCTACTTCCATCTACGTAACATTGCAAAAATCAGGCATATCTTGCCTCAAAACGATGCAGAGAAACTAGTCCATGCATTTGTTACTTCAAGGCTGGATTATTGTAACTCTTTATTATCAGGGTGTACCAAGAAGTCAGTCAAGTCGCTTCAGCTGATTCAAAATGCTGCAGCTCGTGTACTAACCAGAGTTAGGAAAAGGGACCACATTACTCCTGTTCTGGCTGCCTTACACTGGCTCCCTATAGAACACAGGATAGAATTTAAAATTCTTCTTCTCGCCTACAAAGCCCTTAATGGGCAGGCGCCATCTTACCTTAAAGAACTCATTATACCCTACTGTCCTACTAGGGCATTGCGTTCCAATAATGCAGGGTTGTTGGTTGTTCCTAGAGTCTCTAAAAGTACAATGGGAGCCAGAGCCTTTTCTTATCAAGCTCCACATTTGTGGAATCAGCTTCCAGTTTGTGTTCGGGCGGCAGACACCCTATCCGTTTTTAAGAGTGCGCTTAAGACCTTCCTTTTTGATAAAGCTTATAGTTAGGGCTGATTAGATCCAGCCCCTAGTTTTGCTGATATAGGCTTAGTTTGTCGGGGGACATCTTACTTCTTCCTTCTCTCTGTCTATACCTGTGTACTCTCATGTTCCGATTAACCCAGCTTCCCCAAATGTCTTTCTTTTTGGTGTCTATATACGCCGGGATCCGGAGTCATGGATGATCCTGCGCTCCTCTGTCCTGGATCGCGAGCCCTGGATCTTGAGTCGTGGCTGTGGTCCTGGATCATAGGTCCTGGATGGATATCCTCGTGGATTCATCTTCCTATTATACACACATGCATTTCCAAACATTTGGACTACCTATGTTGCAAATGTATTATCTTTTCAATTTACACACGGCATCTATTGCACGTCTGTCCGTCCTGGGAGAGGGATCCCTCCTCTGTTGCTCTCCCTGAGGTTTCTCCCATTTTTCCCTTTAAACTGTGGGTTTTCTCCGGAAGTTTTTCCTTGTACGATGTGAGGGTCTAAGGACAGAGGGTGTCGTATTGTCATACTGATATTTTGTACAAACTGTAAAGTCCACTGAGACAAATGTAACATTTGTGATATTGGGCTATATAAATAAACATTGATTGATTGATTGATATCAATATTGATAATTGTATACACATGTAATTAAACAATCACATGACCCACACCTTATATTTTCCTTCAAAGGTCCAGTTTCAAAAGTCCGACATGTGCTTCATATTGGAGGTAATATCTTTTCAGTGAAGCAGTAACTGTTTTTTGTTTAAAAAACGACCTATGATCACGGCAGAATTTCCAACTATTATGTCTCACTGCTTTTTTTTAACTTTATTGATAGCTGTTTTTTACCTCAAGGAGAAGAATAACAAAACATAAGAAAAATGTGTGTGATATATTCAACATTAATATTAAAAATGTGTATTTTTGCTACCTGAAGCCCAAAGAATCTTGGTATTTCGATTGTGCTGGCAACAGTCTAGTCAATGTGTTGTTAAATATGTTTGATCTAGTCTGACCAATACTTCACAGCTGCCAAACTGTCTTCTCTCGGACCTTCTGATGGAAGTGGTTCTCCAGGAAGGTGACAAAGCGTACTCATCACTCACTCTAGTGTGTACCACCTTCAGAGACACAATGTCCACTGTGTCTTTCAGAAGAGGGGCCCACTTTCGCTGGCTTGAGAGTAAGTGATTCAGTGAAGGTGCAGCACTATACGACAGCTGTGGTGTCTATGCATATTTTTAATGGCTCTATTGAAATGCTTGTTTTACACAGGTGTTGCTACATGGAGTTTGTTCTCTGCTTCATACAAGCAGGATTTCAACGTCATGTACACCATTGACACCTGCCGTGGATGCTTGGAGCCTTACAAAAACTGCAAACCAGGTAGACTTCTTATTCTGGATAATAATGTTTATGTGTCATTACATATTTAGTGTGTTGTGGTCCTAGTGTGATTCAATTACAATATTTTCTTTTTCTATTCATAGGATATGTTGGGAAAGGTAAAAGAGGAGAATTGCAGGGCATCTACTCTGATGACCAACATCCAGGCTATTGCAGTCCCTTCTGCAACCAGATATCATAGGTAAAGATTAACTCACACAAACAAATGTCAGAATAGACTAAATTGTCACTGCAATTAATGAAGATCATCCTTTGATATCTTACCTTCAAGTTTGGTTTTCCCGGACGCTGCCCGTCATGGACTTCGGGTCGTGGACTTCGGGTCGTGGCTGAACCTGTCTCTGCAGTCCTGCCTTGGGTCATGCTGCTTCCCTGATGGCTTCCTCATATATTCTGAACAATCTGTGCTGTTTTCCTATCCACATGTAAAAGGAACTAGAAGGATTTCTTGATACTAAGGGCTGTAGAGAAAAGTTTGGAGCTTTTTCCATTAACGTTGAAGTTCAAATTCTCAATAAACACTTGAATGCTGTGCTGTCTTTCTATTTACTTGAATGTGTGAATTCATTCAGTTGGGTAGGTAAGCTTGGGATGGATATATTAAATATATACATACAAAAAATTAGAGACTCTTTCCAATGAAAGTAGCTAGCCGCAATAGCTCCAAGATTGCTATATCTAGTTTGTAGGTCGCCAAGTTGGCATCATTGACAGTTCGTCTCTTAAAGCCTCTAAAGCTCTGCAACAAAAAAGGATCATTATGAATGTAAATACTATACATGGTAATGCAGCAGGGCATAGTGCGATGAGGCAGGCAGGCAGAACCAGATTTATTTCTAAATATTTGTCGATCAATATTAGGCTACACTAATATAAGGCTACTAGTATTATAATATTACTGCAATAATATTCCAGTGGTGGCTGCTTAAGGTTGTTTCTGGCTCGTTTGATCCAAACATTGTCCAAAGCTCAAAATGTATTGTAATAGATGTAAGAATTCTCAAAATGTACAATATGTTTTGATCCAACACAATATTCTGATTCAATCCATATATGTTAGGGGGTTTTTTTTCACCAAAATAAATAGACTGCCTTCTCTCCAGCTCACCGCACACAAAGGGGGGGGGGGCATCTGTATTAACGGGTCAGTCTATAAGCACTCTAACAGCACCATAAATTACATTTAAATAACCACAAAAAGACAATTATTGTTTCCGATATTGATTTAACGAGATGCTGTTATAACATGGAAACGGCTTAATTTAAAAAAATAAGCTTCAAAAATGTTTTATGAAGCACACTGGGTACAGCCCTGTAATACATGTGTTCCGTGTGTATATAGTCTTACGCAAGAAACACATAGCATGAACAGACTGCAACAAAACCAGTCTTACAAAACAGACTTCTGCTAAACTGGTGCAGAAGCAAAGCATCTGCCTTAGATGAAGTTCACACAGAACTGTGGAAAAGGGAGAACATCTGTACTTGCTTTCAACGACATGATCAGGCTTATATATTATAAAAGTGTTGGCTAAAGTAACGCAGAATATATATATTTTTTAATTGTAAATAATTAAGTACACACACATAACAAGCTGTACCGAGTTCCTCCGGCTGCAGTTCCGCAGACGGCCGGTGTGTGGCAGCATAGCGCTGGGAGCAGAGGGAGGTGAGTATATGACGGATATGACGGATGACGGATGCGACGGAAATACACCCGAACATATCTGGTAGGCCGAACATATCTGGTACTGACACCGGTTAGTCAATCCCTGACCCGTAATGCGCATGCGCAGATCTAGGATCCAGTAGAAATGATAAAAAAGTAAAAGTCTGCTGCTTATTGTTCTACTAGGCCAAAATAGAGTCAAAGAGTATATGAGAGTGAGAGTGAAAAGTGCAGTGGGATTCTCTAAAGTACCACAGTCTCTTCTCCTAAGTCCTTTTTGAATTCTCCTATCCACTATCCCTTAACCCTGTGACGTTTCACACAGAGGTCGAGGGATAGACGATAGGAGCTGATTTTTGGACTATTCAACTGCAACCTAGGACTGATCTGCACACGTTGCCATGACAACACAGGAAGTGTGCGATCTCTTATTTGTCAAATAGATTATACATTTGAATTTCTATTCAATTTTACTTGGAGAACTTTGTATCTTGAACTCTGAATGCAAGACTTTACCTTAAGTGTTAATACGTTTACTCCTGTTAAGAATACAGGCTTTTGGGACATGAGGTGCTTTTAACATCAATGTGTTTGATAATTGAATTTAAGAAATCTTAGAATTTATAAATATCATATTGTTTTCCTTCTTATTGAAAGGTGTGTGTTTGATCAAAAAACAAAGTAAATGTTAAAGTAGGATTGATATAATAGGGTGATTCATGGAATAGGATAAGTCATACATGTTAAAACAGTGCAATATAAACATTTTGATTTGTAATGACAGTATACAGGATTAATTATTTTTGGCATGAAGTTCATTGTGTGACTAATTCTCCAACTTTGAATTTCAGATTTCCAAGTTGTTGGGGAGTGGCCAGATATATCGATGAAAGCCAGCGGCTCAAAAGTACAGTAAGTATCCTTCACGTCTCCAAATAAGTCAAAGATTAAATGAGTAGGATTTGTCAGTTAAGGCGAGACACTACAGGTGAATAGGGTATTTTTTTTAACTTAAAGATATCAGCTAGACATTTCTCCAGTTAATTACTTGCAATAAGGCAATTGTTTTTTGTATTACAAGTTTTCTGAAATAGTTTGTTTAAATATACAAATGATTAAATATGCGCATATTTTAACAAATTTCAAGAACACTTTTCTGAACATTGGATAAAGCCAGATTCAAAATTCTTGTTTTTGTTTTGTTTTTAGGTATAAAATGTTATATAATTCAGGCTATGAATGATATATGAAAAAACCCTTCTGTAAAAGCCTTTAAAATATTGATAGGAATATAACTGGAAAGTTTGGTGTATGTAAGTGTACATTAAAGCATGGAGACATGTCACAGTAGAGACACTACGTACTGATATACACCTGAACATCAGCAGGAGAGGACTCTTTAAAGTAGAGACACTACATACTGTATACTGTACATCAGGGGTGCCCAACCAGTCGATCGCGATCGACCGGTCGATCGCGGGGAGATTCCCAGTCGATCGCGAGATGTGTCTAAAAATAGAACAACAATATTCAGTTTTATCGTTAATGTCCTATAAAATAATCTTCCTGTGCCAGAATAATGCACTTGAACGCATCAAAGCTTTGTGATTGGCCGGCGTGACCCCATGTGTCGGGGCGTGGCTAATGGGCAGTGCACTAATTCGCTAACGTTGTCCGTGTCAACAGGAGTGACAGTCCGCACACAATCAAGACAGCAATTATGGCAGAAGCAAAACATATATAATTTTCACTCCGAGTGGGAGGATGATTATTTTTGTATTTATTCCAATTCAAAGTCCATCTGTCTCATCTGCAATGCGAGCGTAGCTTTATCGAAGAAGGGTAATTTAGGAGCGGCATTTCAAAACAGTGCACAAACGCTGCGAGACGGAATTCCCTCCTAATTCTGCCCTACGCTCCCAAAAGGGGAGGGGCCTGAGAGCACAGCTAAATGCACAGCAGTCCATTTTCACCAGGCCCAACAACAAGAGCAAGGCTGCTACCATAGCATCTTATCGTGTCAGTCACGAAACACATGAAGTCTTTCAAAGACGGCGAAGTTGTGAAAGAAGCATTCCTGGAGGCTGCCGATGCGCTTTTGGGGGACAGTAAAAATAACAGTAGCATTTCAACAGGTTTTTGATAAAAACTCAAGTTAGATACCGTTATTAATCAGCTGTAAGTTTTAGTTTGTTTGAACTTATTCATTATAATTATTGTACAAAATGGTATAAGAATGCAAACTTAAATTGATTATAGTCTATTATCAATTCAGGTTAAGAAACTAGTGTTGCTTGCATCCTATTTTAAAGGCATTTATTTTTATACTCTACTAAAAGGCAACAAAAAAATGGTTTGATTTGATTAATGTTGTCTTTTTTATTGCACTTTGGCAGCAGATTCCTGTGTAACTTTAGATCTGAGTTGTCTTATTAGTAAGCCTAATTTATACTTTTGTAGCAACACTATTTTTATATAATGGCAAAGAAAGGGTTCAGAGTCTTTTCTTTTTCTCCTGTGTCATATGTGGCAAAACTGTTCAATGTTTCTTGAAAACATTACCCACTGTAGTATGTGACGTGTGAATAAACACCAACTCTGTATCAACAACACTGTTGTGTAACTTCAGTTAAATACTGGTATGTGTGTAGATTAGAAAGAGGTAAGATAAAGGATCTGCATTATTTTATCGAGTATTAATCGTACAAAGGTCAGTTTTATACAAGTAGAAGTGTGTATTTACCTGGCAGTAGGCTGTCAGTAATAGCTACGCCTCTCTATTTTGACTGGTAGATCTCGGCAGACTGGCAACTTTAAAAGTAGCTCTCGGTTCAAAAAAGGTTGGGCACCCCTGCTGTACATACATATTTTATTATCCCCGTGGGGAAATTCAGGAGTTTAAGCAGCAACAGAGTGAGAATGAAAAACAGGACAGTACGGATAGTAAAATTAAAGATTACATTACAATTATATACAGGTAGTAATTATTCAAAGAAACTGTTAAAACAGAAAATAAATTAAATGAACATATATCAATTTTTGAGTCCAGATTGTTAAATATATTTGCATTTATGCCTGCAGTTACTAATGCCGGTTAAAGTTGTTGTGCAAACAGTGCAAGTTTTATGTGCTTCTGCGACATAGTGACCTCACTTTGTCGTGCGAATCGTGCACTTATATTGTCTAAGGCTCCAACACATTTATCATGATTGGCTAAGTGGTGGGACATATCTAAGCTGTTGACCAATTACAACAGAACCTGCAAGCTAACCAATGAGAGCTTTTTGAACATTAAGCATGGAGACATGTCACAGTAGAGACACTACATACTGATATACACCTGAACATCAGCAGGAGAGGACTCTTTAAAGTAGAAACACTACATACTGATATACACCTGAACATCAGCAGGAGAGGACTCTTTAAAGTAGAAACACTACATACTGATATACACCTGAACATCAGCAGGAGAGGATTCTTTAAAGTAGAGACACTACATACTGATATACACCTGAACATCAGCAGGAGAGGACTCTTTAAAGTAGAAACACTACATACTGATATACACCTGAACATCAGCAGGAGAGGATTCTTTAAAGTAGAGACACTACATACTGATATACACCTGCTGAACATCAGCAGGAGAGGACTCTTTAAAGTAGAGACACTACATAATGATATACACCTGAACATCAGCAGGAGAGGACTCTTTAAAGTAGAGACACTACATAATGATATACACCTGAACATCAGCAGGAGAGGACTCTTTAAAGTAGAGACACTACATACTGATATACACCTGAACATCAGCAGGAGAGGACTCTTTAAAGTAGAAACACTACATACTGATATACACCTGAACATCAGCAGGAGAGGACTCTTTAAAGTAGAAACACTACATACTGATATACACCTGAACATCAGCAGGAGAGGACTCTTTAAAGTAGAGACACTACATACTGATATACACTTGAACATCAGCAGGAGAGGACTCTTTAAAGTAGAAACACTACATACTGATATACACCTGAACATCAGCAGGAGAGGACTCTTTAAAGTAGAGACACTACATACTGATATACACCTGGACATCAGCAGGAGAGGACTCTTTAAAGTAGATACACTACATACTGATATACACTTGAACATCAGCAGGAGAGGACTCTTTAAAGTAGAGACACTACATACTGATATACACCTGAACATCAGCAGGAGAGGACTCTTTAAAGTAGAGACACTACATACTGATATACACCTGGACATCAGCAGGAGAGGACTCTTTAAAGTAGAGACACTACATACTGATATACACTTGAACATCAGCAGGAGAGGACTCTTTAAAGTAGAGACACTACATACTGATATACACCTGAACATCAGCAGGAGAGGACTCTTTAAAGTAGAGACACTACATACTGATATACACCTGAACATCAGCAGGAGAGGACTCTTTAAAGTAGAGACACTACATACTGATATACACCTGAACATCAGCAGGAGAGGACTCTTTAAAGTAGAGACACTGCATACTGATATACACCTGAACATCAGCATGAGATAACGCTTTAAAGTAGAGACACTACATACTGATATACACCTGAACATCAGCAGGAGAGGACTCTTTAAAGTAGAGACACTACATACTGATATACACCTGAACATCAGCAGGAGAGGACTCTTTAAAGTAGAGACACTACATACTGATATACACCTGAACATCAGCAGGAGAGGACTCTTTAAAGTAGAGACACTACATACTGATATACACCTGAACATCAGCAGGAGAGGACTCTTTAAAGTAGAGACACTACATACTGATATACACCTGAACATCAGCAGGAGAGGACTCTTTAAAGTAGAGACACTACATACTGATATACACCTGAACATCAGCAGGAGAGGACTCTTTAAAGTAGAGACACTACATACTGATATAAACCTGAACATCAGCAGCAGAGGTCTCTTTAAAGTAGAGACACTACATACTGATATACACCTGAACATCTGCAGGAGAGGACTCTTTAAAGTAGAGACACTACACACTGATATACACCTGAACATCAGCAGGAGAGGACTCTTTAAAGTAGAGACACTACATACTGATATACACCTGAACATCTGCAGGAGAGGACTCTTTAAAGTAGAGACACTACACACTGATATACACCTGAACATCAGCAGGAGAGGACTCTTTAAAGTAGAGACACTACATACTGATATACACCTGAACATCAGCAGGAGAGGACTCTTTAAAGTAGAGACACTACATACTGATATACACCTGAACATCTGCAGGAGAGGACTCTTTAAAGTAGAGACACTACATACTGATATACACCTGGACATCAGCAGGAGAGGACTCTTTAAAGAAGATGCACTGAAATTCTTTGTTTGGTTTACACCAGTAGATGAACTCCTGTCCTTTCTGCTATGATACTTGATGGATATTATTATAGATGCAACAGCTTTAAACAAAACATTTTAACCTGTATCACAATGTGTTGCAGGTAAACGCAGAATTCACCCGCATCACCACCATCCGCTGCTGCCTACCTTCATGTCTCAACTAGATCGCCATTCGTCTCAGTAGATGAAGGTTTTCAAAAAGAAGGGGGGAACAGCAGGACGCAATTTGGGCCTAATCATGTTAGCCATGGACAAGGTATGTAGTTGTATTAAATGGTGTAGTTTGGGCACTGCTCTGCAGTGATCTCAGTGTGTTATTTACTGGGTTTATGGATATGGGTTAACTAGTGTTTGGTTTTAGATTGATATTTTTTATCTATGATAGATGAATAACAGATCAGTACACTTTCTTTCTCCGTCTCTCTCTCTCTCTCTTGACCACCTACATTCCCATACACTGAATAAAATAAAAACATAGTGCTAGGGAATAATTCCTATAGATGTTTACCTTTCGCCCTCTGACGTTATCTCCCATAAGGAGGGGCTGTCCTAGTATTTTGTTGTTGTTCCCAGCTGTTTAGTCTACCTAGTAAGGAATGTTGATTACTCTCAGGTAGGGATGGGTATCGTTAGGATTTTATCGATACCGGTATATATTAGCTTTTCAGAAGCAGACAAAAATAAATAAAATAACTTAAAGGGGCCTGGCTCGCCCTATCATGCTTTTGGGGTTTTTCCCTCAGACAGATGATGAAAAGAGGAATTTTGTAAAAAAAAAAATAACATTTGTAAATCAGTTACATCTTCATCCAGACATTTCAAACTGACAACCTAGCTCGACAAGAGATCCTTAAAATATTGTCCTACAGTGACATCATGCAAAACTGTGATATGAAGAAATTGGTAAAAAGGCTAAGATGGCAAAAAGATAAAGGCGAGTACGTATATTATTCTGGATTGTAATTTAAAATCATCACAAAATAAATGAACTGAACTGAAAAACGTCAAAATGTGTCTGAAGGTTTAAACATAGAACAAAGTATTTGAGCTTAAAATATGTAAATTCCTAGAAAACGACCAACAATTGCTGAACCATACATTGAAACGTTGACCTTTAACAACATTTAAATGCAGTTTTCCAATTCACAATGAACTTCTGTAAGTTTAACTGGTTTATAAAGCATTCAATGAAAGGCCACATTATTATAGGTGTAGGAGCTCACATTAATGCACTGTCAGTGTTAATAAACTAAAAAAAGACAAGGCGATGTGCCTGCAAGACTGCACTCAGGTAAACAAAACATATTACCCGTGCACAGCAGCTAACCTGCCTGCGAGCCTTCGCTCAGGTCACATTTACACACGGCCCGCAAATCGTATCAGGTTGCACTGAGGAGGACGTTGTTAGCGTGCTACTGCTAGCACTATTAGCACTAGCACGGGAGTCTCAATAATAATAAGAGCGCTGTTGAGAGAGATGACGAGTGGCATTTACAGTGGCCAATCAGAGGGGTCTCAAACCAGATACATCACACGGGATGAGGGTTCCCAACCAACCAGAATGGTTTAAAGTTAAACTAAGGAAGTAGACGTAACACATATACCGATAGCAGCACCGTTTGTCCAGCGGCTTAACGGTATACCGATACCGTCCAATTTAGTACCGGTTCTCGGTACCCATCCCTACTCTCAAGCAAACCTGTTAAAGGGTTTTGCAGGAGAGAGGAATCTTCAAATTTGAAGGTGGCATCTCAACCGTGTGGTCAAACCGTGGCCCTGTGACATGCCTTGTGAATTCTCCGGCCGAAGCTCGTAATAAACCATCAGTGTTTGCCATCAAAGCTCCAGCTCTCCTCGTGTCTCCTTTTGAGTCGGTGACTCACCTGCATTTGCAACAGAAGTTTCCCCCACACCTAGCATATTTTCTGCAATGAGATATGAGCTGTATTGATAGAATGTATATATCTTGGACTGTGTATATACTGTATATACACACAGAGGTTATGTATGTTTCTATAATAGATATATCCACAGTAATGACATTTACATGTCTTAATATGTGTAATATGTAATCGTAAAGCACTTTTGAGCACCTGTAAAAGCGCTCTAAATAAAAAATGTAATTTATTATTATTATTATACATCTTGTTTTTTTCTTTTCTTTTAGAAGTCCCCTGGATTCAACACATATCATGACATGAACAAATACAGCAGCACTCCAGTCGCACATAATGTAATTACTATTACAATATTGCTAATTTTGTGGCTGTGAAATGTTATTTAAAGTTGCTTTCAAAAGTTCTTTGCTTTAATTAGTTATTAATTGAATTGCTCTCATTACAGTCTCGAACAACCAACTTGCAACAACACCCTCAGGAAGGCTTCAATCGATACCAAATTGCAGAGAAGGAACAACATGCTAAACAAAGAGAACATGCCATGAATTTGGTAAAGCGTGCACAACTGGTTCAGCAATTGGCAGACATGGATACTCTTGTGAGTATAACAGATCATCTGACAGAAATTGCTCTCCGCGACCATCCTCTTGTAATCATGTAGATCAGTGGTTCCCAACCTGATCGCAGATAATTGATTAATTAATTTGAATACAAATTCAAGTTAGTAGCTATTAAAGGCATAAAAATGTATAATTCTTTCTTTAATAGAAATGTTTCTTCTGCCCGTAAAGTGTCCAAACCAGGCTTTGCTGGATAAGCGCATTTTAAAACATAGTCATTGTCCATGCCGGTTTCAGTTGGATTATTTGTCCTACTGTAGCTGCTCCGATCAGATCGGTCTCCTCCATTTAGATTATTTACGACTTTTGAATCCACATAAACACATCGGCAAAATCCGGCTTACTTTGAGCATGTGTTTTAAACAGTTTAATCCCTTTGTGAATTGTTTCCACTTGCACCATCCATTTCTTCATACAGCGGGAATCCAAATGAATGAATCCTGAGTCCAATAACCATCAAAGTCGCTCCAATAGTGCTCCTTGATTACGCTTTCATCCTCCTTTAACAAAATACTTCACATTCATCCAGTTTGTGACAGTAGTTGTAGCATTTTGAGACTTTTAAACTTTAATTACAGCTGTTGCGTAATTAGTATTGAAGTAAAGTGCTATTTAGCTGTCCCTGCTCATTAAGCTTTGGCACTAGTCTCAGATCATGTGTGCTGGAATCCCTTACTTTTGCACCATTTGTTTCATCTTGACCCGGTGTATTTTAAGGCAACGTGATTTCTTGCATATCTGCAGATCCAACCAATTGGATGTGTTGGTAACCTTGAATGTTTGCCGGTCAATGCCACTCTCCCTGACTTATCTCTACTGTTTTTAAATTAAATACACTAAGATAAATGTAGCCTTATATACCATATCACTCGTCCAAAAGAGATACAGTACCTGTAATACAAGTCCAAACATCGACACAGTGTATGGCACTAAGTAATGGAGGACCTACTGTATTTTATGACACAGAATCGGTCCCTGCTGAACTAAATCTGTTTCATATTTTTTTCTTTTTCTGCAAGGCTACTTCATGTATGGAAACATCCCTTGACTCGTCTTTCACTAACTACAGTGATCCTGACTTTGTTCCGGACAGCACTGCAGAAGATTCTTCTGAGCTAGAAGAAGACATACCGTTGACTCCAAAAAAGCCCCTGCCATCTCTGCAACATCCCCCTTTATCTCCAGCCAAACCAAATTGTTCTTCTAAGAAAAATAACTGGGACACACAAAGGAAAAGAAAGATTACATCCCCCAGTCCACTAAAGAAAAACTCAAACACACACAACAAAAAAAGCAGAATCGATGAAGACTCAATCCGAGTTTTGCCCCCATCTAACTCTGAATCTCGCCGTGTATACAACAAGAGGAATTACTGTCTCTATTGCTTCCATCCAACAGCCAAAATTGCACGACACCTGGAAGCTGTACATGGGAAGGTACCAGATGCTGCGATTGCATTCTAACATCCAAAAAATTCAAAAGAAAGACAAAAACAGTTGAGCATAATCAGAAGCCGTGGGAACTTTGCCCATAATGCCAATGTTGTGAGGGAGGGAGCTGGAGAGCTGCAGGCCTGTTACAGACCACGCAAATGTAGACGTCCCATTGACTTTGTGCATTGTTTTCACTGTCAAGGACTATATGCTAAAAAAAACATTGTGGAAGCATATAAGGAAGACTATGTCCCTCTTCAAGCAACTATGCAACACTTGCAAAAGTTACACTGGCTCAAGTGATCATCTTTAACTGAAGAAGAGAAGGAGAGGTCTCAAGAATGGAGTTGGCCACTTTCCAAGGAAGAAAAAAAACTAATTATTAAAATGGGCCCACTTTGAAATAAATAAAACATATAGCTGCACCCTAAAAAGAGTTAAAGGTAGGGTAGGTAAGAATGGAGAAACCAGCTCGAGTGCGCTAGAATTTGAAAATACACAACCGGAAAAAATATGCCTCTTCCGTCAGACTTTCTCACAGAGCCCCTCCTCCAACACACACGAACGCGCACATGACCAATGAGGGCACGAGATAAGTTTGTGCCCAGATGGAAGGCTGACAGGCAGGTAGGCCATCCAGTTACTTTAGCCGGCTCAGATGATTGGTCGTGCTTTTTACAGCGCTACGGCTTCCAGAGATTAATTTTTGGATGTATTTATTGTCAAAGCATTTAATATATTCATTGCTATCGGGATGTTAAGAGCATTCCATGGAATATAACAAGTGTTTTCTGAAATACATGACATACCCCATTGAATTATGACTGAAGATCGTCAGCTGTCTTCCTCTCCCTTGTTGTTCCTCGATACGTAAAGGCTGCACCACCGTTGACAACTTCTCTCTACATATCAAACATACCGGTAAACCAGCATCGTTTGCTGTGAAAGCAGATAACTCTGTCCACACAGAATTAAATCCTGTGTTCCTCCGGTACTTTTCTTTGATTTATCCATAGTTCGCTCATGGAGCCGGGGGTCAGGTTATTCGCCTCCAAGAAAAGGCGCTCGCGCGGGACCGTAGCAGGATGTGACGCATATTTTAGTTGACCTAATTAAAACCGTTTTGTTTTTTATTTATGTGTCACAGTATCACCTCAAAATACAAGATACGAAACATTTTCAACCATGCAACAAAATATAAATAGTCCTACAAATACTTTTATTTTATTTCCTTCTTATTTTTGTCTAAGCTCAAGGAGGCCAGAGCAGAGGCCGCGGGTTGCCGACCCCTGGTCTAACTTAAGCAGCTACATTACCTATGGGTGTGTTTGTTAATAGTAACTGTAAAAGTAGAAGTACTCAGATCTTGTACTTGAGTAAAAGTAGAAGTACCAGAGTGTAGGAATACTCTGTTACAGTAAAAGTACCAGAGTGTAGGAATACTCTGTTACAGTAAAAGTCCTGCATTCAAAATGTTCCTAAAGTAAAAGTAGAAAAGTATTCTCATCAAAATATAGTGAAAGTAGCACAGTAAAAGTAGTCGTTGTTTGATTGGTCCATTTCAGAATAATATATATGATATGTTTTATAATGATTGATCATTAAAGTGTTCTCAAAGCTGGTAAAGGTGCAGCTAGTTTGAATGGCTTTGTATTCCGCAGGGTAGCTGGTGGATTTACTCCAGGTGGCACTAAAGTCTGATTCAACACTTGATTATATTTCACATCATTCATCTGTGAAGTAACTAAAGGTATTAAATACATGTAGTGGAGGAAAAGTACACCATGTACCTCTGAACTGTAGAGGAGTAGAAGTACAAAGTAGCAACACATTGAAATACTTGTAAAGTTCAAGTATCTAAAAATTGTACCCAAGTAGTACTTTTTTAGTTGATGAACTTAGTTACTTTACACCAGATGCCATAAAGATAGAAAGACTAAGCCTTGCACAGAGGCATGACAATAGATTTTCAAAATGCTCAACAGCCAAAATGATAAACTGACTGCTACACAATTAAAATAAATGCTTTTATATATTTCTATGAGATGTGACTCTTTGGCGTTTGCGTTATTATTACTGCTGCTTTAGTTGTTCTGACTGCTAAAATCCTATGTTATTCCTAATTTTAAAACCGATATTCCGTGGGGTCGAGGGCTCGGATCCTTGTCACCTTTTTCATACCTGATGAGTTTGCATCCCTGCATATTAAACCTCCTTATACCTTGTATG
Organism: Gymnodraco acuticeps; assembly: GCF_902827175.1. NCBI lineage: Eukaryota > Metazoa > Chordata > Actinopteri > Perciformes > Bathydraconidae > Gymnodraco > Gymnodraco acuticeps. Next base: position 36,996 of record NW_022991292.1, read on the forward strand.
TGTGAGAATGAAACAGGAGTAAGTGTGCTCTCATGGCATTTTGTTTTTCATTTGTGCTGTTTCATGTGTCTTTGAGGTAAAGATATGTATGATCTTGACCTAATTCAAAACATCGAGGTCAAGCTGGGTCAAGATCATACATCTGTTTACCTCCAAGACACATGAAACAGCACAAATGAAAAACAAAATGCCATGAGAGCACACTTACTCCTGTCTCATTCTCACACACATACAAGGTATAAGGAGGTCTAATATGTACGAGTGTGTATGAGTTTGGGAATGAGGGAGAAAGAGATATGAGGTGAAAACTGCAAATTGCTGTAAACCAAATCTACTGTATATTGTTGTCTCTGTACACACACATTGTATATCCAGACACACACACACACACACACACACACACACACACACACACACACACACACACACACACACACACACACACACACACACACATTTCTCAGCTGACACCACTCTTCCACATCCGTACCAACACACCTACATCATATTAGTTGCATACATGTATTCCAATGGCTGACAGAGCCCCATTATACAACAGGCCCAGAAACCAAGAAATGACAAGCATGTAATTCAATGGTAACATTTTACATCTGGTGATATACAGGAAAAAAGACAAATTGAACAATTCTCCTCCAAAATAAAACCCTGACTTTACAAAATGCATGAAAAAGGCCTGTTCTCAGGACTCATAATCATGTATTTTTGAACTGTATGTTGTTTTTTATATTATGCTCATATTTGAGCTTCATTGTCTTTAGATGCCTCTGGTCACTGTGACCCCAATTTGTATTCAGATGATTAAAAAAAAGTTGAATGTAATAAACTGTGAATAGGGACTAGGGACATGATTAGTCTAAGAATGACACAAACTGACAGGTTTTTATATCCACATTTACGTTTTTGTTGGTTTCATGTCTGTCAGATTAAGTATGAAATTCATTTGTATCATTGTATGGGACTCTTGTGAAGGAAACGCTTTAGATCAGGGGTCTCCAACCTTTTTTAGGATGAGGGCTACTTTCAAAAAATAAAACAAGTCGATAGCTACTTTTACTCCTTTTTTTGGTATATATTTAGCACATTTTAACATTATTATATGCTTACCTTTAACCTAATTTAATTATTTTAACCTGCTTTATTTGGGGGTGGACCTCACACCCTCTAGGGGGATCCGGGGGTATGCACTCCCGGGAAGATTTGTTTTTGAATGTTGAAGTGAAATGCATCAATCTGCTGCACTTTGAGCACAAAAGGAATTGATGGATACAGCTCTCAACACTCAGATGAAAGGGAGCTGTATACTTTTCAATGATCCAAACATCTTTAGAATATGATCACAACCAATAACAAATCATTTAAACTTGTTTATTCTTATCTTGTGTTACCTAGTTAGCATTCTTTCTTTTTATTTATGCATATTTTACTAATCACTCCCCTTTTAAACGTTTTTGTTTTGTTTCTTTCCATTAACCGTCAAGTGGGAAATATGTTTGTTGTTGTTTCTCTTATTATCCTAAGATACTGTTATGTATCTTTGGATAAAATCGTCAGCTAAATGTAATGTAATGTTTGGCTGTGAAAAATAAATATGAAGGACAGACCATCTATTTCAATTTCTTTTTTTTATTTAGAAGGGCAGGTAATATAAGATGTATTTCTTCTCCCTGTTCCTTTTCGCTCAATGGTGTGTTTGTTTGAGACATGTTTTGTTGGCAATTATTGTACATTGGGTTTTGCGTACCATGAGCGGAACAAATAAAAATGAAATAAATGATTTCTTACTTTATTTTGTACAACTATTAAATAAAGGTGTGCTCTCTCTTGCTCTCTGTCTCGCTCACAGAGGCTCCGTGGCGATGACGGCTTGCGTTAAAAATGATAATAAACATATTTGTAAAGTGGGGGGACACAAACGGGATTTCGAAAAGTAGGTGGGACATGTCCTCAGTGGAAATTACGCCATGCGTATGTGTGTGTCAAGTGCAATAAATATATATGCAAGTTGCAACACACACACAGTAAAACTCTGCCCCTCATGTGTTGTATAGGCTGGCACGACTAGGCTGTTCAATGGGGCTGATGTGTTGATTCTGCCAGAAGGAAAGGTCTAACTCTTTATGATGTGGTGAGGTGCTGCTCCACATTGCATTTCTTCCCGACTGCAACGCTGGTCCCGCAAATCAAGTCAATACGTGATTGGTCGATATTCATTGTGGGGGAAGGAGGGGCGTTAGAAAGATATAGAGTAGTAGTAAGTAGATAGTTTGCTATGATTGAGGTTTCGTTTAGGGTAGCTAATTTGAATTACATTTCCTTTTTTTGTGTGTGTATTTTCTACATTTTGGATTTGCTTGGCAAGCTACTTATTAAGGGCTTGGTCCACGCCCATATTTTGAATAATCTCTGTGGTTTTTACATTATGCTAATATATTTGAGTTGTATTTTGTTTTTACTTTATGCTCATGTATTTGAGATGTATCAGTTTAGCTTGATAGAGTTACACAGTTTTATTTAGACATGTCATGATCTATTCGAGAACAGTGTGAAAGGATGAATTTCTTACCCACTTTACATGTCCTCCTTACTAAAATTAGCTTAACAAAATGCATACATGCTGATTACATGACATGTCACATGTTTTATCCAAAGCGACTTACATACTCAATACTGTGGACAATCCCCACAGGAGCAGTTTGGGGTGAAGTGTCTCAGGGACACAACAACATGCTGACTGCAGTGGGGTTTGAACCTGTGACCCCCTGATCCAAACACCAATGCACAACCCACTACACCACACGCCTCCCACTGCACCCCTGCTGATAATGACATTTAATGACTCGTGTCCCCAATGGGAAAGTGTGGTCCCCAAAAGTCACTTTAATCAGTTTGTGTATTTGTGTATGTCTGGAGTCCCCAAAAAGGACATTTAAATGATTTGTCCCCAATCTGAAGGTTTAATTCTGGTTGGACAAAAGTTATTTTAAACTAAAATCTCAAGTGATTTTGATAATGTTGGCACTCCCAGTAATACTTTCCACATACCAGCATCTCTCTAACCCCTTCAGAAAGTGGTGTCCCCTAAGGGGGGGTGTAAAGATGTGTGTCCCCAATTGTGACTTAAGTGTGTATGTGTGTGTGTGTGTGTGTGTGTGTCTCTGAGAGAGAGTGACAAGCGCTATATTCAGAGCTCTGCTGCCTTGGCTACACTATTTCATCGTTGCTGTTGTATGATTGGTGTTTAGCTACGGTATTTAGCGTCTACAGCACCTCCGCTTTTAGAGTTGACGTAGACCCAAACTTAGCCCGGAGGTCCCCCGGTGTTGTTGCGGGACCTGCTGCATTAGCTGCTGCTGCACTAGCTAACGCTGCACTAGCTAACGCTCCACTAGCAAAACAAACACTAATTTATTTTGCAAAAGGTGCAGCGGGCTTCAAACACGTTCCCTCCACTGGTTTCAACCAAGCACTGAATTAGATGTTTTCCAACCAAATACGGTTGAACTTACACTTCCCCATATGTATTTGTAAGTAGATTCGAAGATAGGCTACATGAGCTGAAGCTTGGTTGCTAGGTTACTAGCTGGGTGTTCTCCAACAAGGGGCCGGGGGAAACAAAGTTAGTGATTACTGGTTCCATGTTGATTTAATTCAATACAAATTGTTGGGGGGAACTGAAAGGCTATTACCGTACTGGTTACTTTGCAGCCCGGACATTTCCCCCAAAACACATTTAGACGCTATCGCAACATAGAAGTACCTTTCAAATCCGATAATTTTTAAGACCTTCTGAATCATATTTAAGACCTTTTTAAGGCCTTCAATTCTGATTATCAAATGTAAGACTTTTTAAGACTTATTAAGACCCCGCGGGAACACTGATTGTAACTTTGTTTAATTGTCTGAACTTCTCCCACCTCTGACAATAAATCCTGAGTGTTTACCCTGTTCTGAAGGTTATTTTCATTTTACAAATCCTGCACTCAGCTTTGCTTTCTCCAATATCATTGAAAAGCAGCCAGATGCTGCTTCTTTTTTCGGTTTTCGCTCATTTCTTGACTTTTTCCGACGCGCTTGCATTTAAATCCGGCTCCCCGTCTCCCCGTCGCTCTGCACATGCTTTGCCCCCACCCTTCTTTCACATAATGGTATGATCCTAGTGTGTCCTCGCATATGATTGGCCGCATGGTGGCCCAGCTAAATAAAGACCCGCCCCTGCCTGCAAGGATTCTCAGCAAGAGTAGGAGCGGCTGAAGATTCTGCTTTCCCCGACGGGAGTCTGCTCTTCTAGCGGTAGCTCGCGATCGGCGTGTTGGAGACCTCTGAATTAAAGTAGCAAGTCACCTCAAGTCAGAAGGCTCAAGTCCAAGTCAAGTCCCGAGTCATTGGTGTTCAAGTCCAAGTCGAGTCGCAAGTCTTTTGTGATGTTGTCAAGTCGAGTCTCAAGTCATAAAATGTGTGACTCGAGTCTGACTCGAGTCCAAGTCATGTGACTCGAGTCCACACCTCTGGTATGTGCTAATGAAAGCTTTAGCGCAAGTTCAATAAGGAAGACCTAACTCGAGTCACTCACACGTCACTCTATGGCTCCCTTCCCCCCTCATTAAATATGAGGGCGTCACGCCTCAGCAGCCAATCGCTGCACATGCTAAATGCCTTAAATACCTGCTCTTCCTCCCTGTCAGTTGTCATTGCAGATGATCACACGCAATGGTAGTTGCAATACAATACTGCTTCTCGTGAGAAAAACCGTAAGAAACAACTAGCTCAAGATGTCCAACTCGGACAATTCTGAACACGAACCTTCTCTGGAAGTCTCCGATCCCGGTTCGGCTCCCCACAGCGGCTTATCAACAGAGGAAGACTTCCTCATCGCTCGGCTCCTGCAGCAGGGCTTTCCCACAGCCCCAGGCCTCACTCTCTCTCAGCGGCGATAGCTCTCGGACCAGGTCTCCAGCGTAGCTCCCCAGTCCGGGGCAGCAGCTCCAGCCAGCTTCCCAGAGAGCAGGACGAGGCCGCAGCCGCGGAGGTAAAAAAGGGCAGGAAGTCGAGCCCTCCAGGATCCCGTCCCCCTCCAAAAAATCCACCCCTTCTCAGGCTCGCCAGTCCGGGAGCGTCACACACCCCTATGGAGAGTAGCGCGGCCGGCTCCCTGCAATCCCTGGCTAGCTCCATGATAGCTATCGATGCTCGCCTCCAGGCTCTGGAAGACTCCGCCACAGGAGCTTCAACTTCCGTTGCACTCAGGTACTAGTTTTAACGAAAACGTTTGCACTCGACCCTTACACAGGGTTGGGTTGTAACGGAATACATGTAACGGTGTTACGTAATCGGAAGAAAAAGAAAGAAAGAAAAAAAAAAAAAATCAGTATATTCAGCTGGCGTTACATTTGAAAAACGAGTAAACTGAGTGCAGTTACTTTCGTAAAACTGAAGTGAATACTTATTGGAATTATTGGTGGAAAGTTTCCTCACAATGTAATATTCATTACCGGCAGAACCGTGTGCACAGCGCTGCAACGTATCTGCGAGCGAGAGATGCAGCGTGTCCGTGAGGCCCCGCCCCGCACGCAGATGAGAGAGAGAGAGAGAGAGTTCTCTTTCAAAACATATTGGAAGGTAGAAACGGAGATGTTTAGATAAAACGTGGAAGATAACGTTTATGTAGCATTTATTTATTGTCGAAATGATGACATTCATAACGGGATCAAATCTAACTGAATGGTCTGCTGCTGCCGAATGCATGGGCAAGTAACTGGGAAAAGTTTTAAAAGTGATTACATCGTTTCAGATAATAAATAATAATGATAATGTATTCTATTCAGGGGCGCCTTTCAAAGCACCCAAGGACACCTGACAATGCATAAACTTTTCCAAGGAAAGGTTTTAAGACAGTACAAAGAATGCAGTCTGGGTGAATTTTTCTTTTTATGTGCGGTGCAGATGAGAGAGCTGTCAAGAATGACACTAAAATGTTGTGTTCGTGCTATTCATAAGCCATTAAAACAGTAAAATACGTGTCTCCCGTTCACCAAAACATACCCATCTGTTATGGAAAAGAAAGTATTCTAAAGAGAAAGAAAAAAGAAGAGGAAAAGAAAAGATAAAAAGAAGAGGAGGGAGGAAGAAAAAGAAGAGGAAAGGAAGTATTCTAAAAGTAATCTGCCACCGGTACCGGCGGGATCGTGGTTAGTTTCCGATGCGCAGAAGAAAAATCTGGCCCACCCTATATTTTTACAGGCCCACCCTAAAGTAAATTTCTGCTACGCTACTGGTCCGTACAGCAGCAACAACCAATCACATGAATCTCTTGCCCCCGACACACAAAGCAATAGCAATGTTAAAACTAAGTAAACTGGAAAAAAAAAAAAAAAAAAATCCCCAACAGGCGAAAACCTACCAGTTTCACCCACCGTCTCTGCCTCCTCCCTCCATGCCTCGCTCCTCTGGTTTGTATCCCGGTAGATGAACAGAGACTGATCATACAGCACCGGGTGATTCACTACCGCCATAATGAATTTTCTCTCACATTTTTGGAATATGAGGAATTACCTGCGTAGTCTCTCCCAACATACACGCGGTCTGATTGGCTAGCGCTTGTACCGGCAGATTTGCATAAACGGGATTTCATTGGCTGACGCTTCTGCCGAGGCGCCAAAAGTTGAACATTGCTCAACTTTTTGAAGCGAGCAACGCCAGCAAACGCTCCACGTCGCTTCCCAAAATACAGTTCTACTAAAAGTAACGTCACCCCATTCAAAGTGAATGGGCAGAAGCGTTTGGAAGCTGTAACGCACGCCACCGTGTGGACGGGCCGTCACAGTGGCTCTGCGCCAGAAACATCAACAAATAAATAAATAACTAAAAACATTCTGGAATATCACCCCTCCACTCCCATTAACATCCCTCAGCTAGCAGCTGCGCTATCTACAGATTCCGTGTTTGTTGACTATCTCCCGTCAGGGCTCTCCCAAGGCTTCAGGGTAGGGGTCCTCCCATCTCCCACAGTGACTTTCGTAGCAAGAAACTTACAGTCAGCCGCTAAAGAACCCAACATAGTTTCCCAGCTCATCGACAAAGAACTTCTCAAAGGATATATAATCGGTCCTTTTAGCTCCTCCCCCTTCTCAGTGTTCCGTTCAAATCCCATCGGAATAGCCACACGTAAATAAAAGGCTGATTTTCGATCTGTCCGCTCCCTGCTCCGGCCCATTCTGCAGCGTCAATAGCATCATCCCTCCAGATCAGTTCTCCCTTCACCATGCCTCAGTGGATAATGCAATAAAGATGATCAAGTTCACAGGGCACGGAGCTCGGCTCTCCAAAGCGGACATTACCGATGCCTTCAAATCATCCCTATTCATCCGTCTCAGTGGAACTTGTTCGGTATTAAGTGGGAGTCCAAACTCTATCTTCGCGTTCGCCTGACCTTCGGGTGCAGAAGCAGCCCCTGCATCTTCAATTCCTTCTCGGAAGCGCTCTATTGGATCCTGCTGAACATCGTCAGAATCCCCTCCGTCCTTCACCTACCGGACGACTTCCTCCCCATAAACCCGCCACAGGACAGCTCAGGGATCTCACTGGCCAAGCTTAAACACTGCTTCAGGAGTGAGGTGTCCCTCTCTCCAAAGAGAAAACGTTAGGTCCCGTCACACGCTTAGAGTTCTTAGGCATCATCCTCGACTCCATAGACATGAAGGCGTCTCTCCCCTCAGACAAATCGCAGCGCATCCAGGACATCACCAAGTCATACTGCGAGCAACAAGTTATCACAAAACAACAGTCACTCTCCCTTCTCGTACACCTCAACTTCGCCATGCACGTCATCCCCCAGGGGCGCTCGTTCATCTCCCGCCTCCTGGACGCAGCATCAGCGGTCGACAACCTCCATGACTGCGTTTTCTTAGACGAAGGCTGCCGCTCAGACCTTCGGTTCTGGTCCCTCCTGCTCGCCCACTGGAACGGAATTACTTTATTTTACGATGGCCTCGTGCGTTCCTCTGACTCAATGAGGTCTTCACGGATGCCGCCAATCCATGGGTTTTGGGGGGTTTCTTCCAGGGAGAGTGGTTCGCAGGGTCATGGCCCCGTCAATTTCTACCCAAGCAAGTTCTCACTAAATCCAGCCTATCACCCATATCATACCCGGGCATTCCTTCAGGATAGGTGCAGCCACCTCTGCTGCTAATCAAGGTCTCTCTACCTCATCCCTACAACAACTAGGACGGTGGTCCTCCTCCGCCTTCACAACCTTCATTCGTCCGGACATCAGCGCCGTACGGGCTTCCCAAAGATCTCTCAGACCCTAACTATGGTAGTTATACATATAACTGGTGGTGGCTCAAACACATTCACAAGTATACATGTCTCACTAAGGTTCCCGATATTCAAAACTGCATTCCCGTCCTAATTCCGCGGGCCCCGCCCACAGGGAATAATGTCTCGTCTCACGCCGCAACTACATGTAACGGGCTTCATCTCCGGCACACAGGTATTTCATTCCCAGGCCTTGCTCAAACGCATCAGTGTAAAATGTATTTCCTGCAGTCCGCGTGGACTCGGGCCACCGTACACTCCGGTGTCAGTTACAAAACAAAGGAAATAAAGAAAGAGTAAAGATATATATATATATATATAGCCTGCGAAGTCAGGCGTGGTGGAAGGCCACCGTACACTTCGGTGTCGTAGCGGAAGGCTACCGTACACTTCGGTGTCAGTTACAAAACAAAGAGTAAAGAAAAAAGATACATATATATAACCTGCGAAGTCAGGCGTGGCGGAAGGCCACCGTACACTTCGGTGTCAGTTACAAAACAAAGGAAAAAGAAATAAATAAAAAAAAAATATATATATATATATATAGCCTGCGAAGTCAGGCGTGGCGGAAGGCCACCGTACACTTCGGTGTCGTAGCGGAAGGCTACCGTACACTTCGGTGTCAGTTACAAAACAAAGGAAAGAGTAAAGAAAAGATATATATATATAACCTGCGAAGTCAGGCGTGGCGGAAGGCCACCGTACACTTCGGTGTCAGTTACAAAACAAAGGAAAAAGAATAAAGAGAAATATATATATATATATATATAGCCTGCGAAGTCAGGCGTGGCGGAAGGCCACCGTACACTTCGGTGTCGTAGCGGAAGGCTACCGTACACTTCGGTGTCGTGGACGTTGGGCCACCGTTACAAAACGAAACCGCTCGCTCCTCGGCGTAGTCAAGCCCTGCTGGCCAGGCATGCGACCCGCAGGTCGTTTTCAGATAAGACCGGCACTGATTTCGGCAGTCAGAGTCTCAGCATGACCAGTAAGCTCCGGCAGTGATTCCGGCACAGTGTCGCTCATATACGTGTTAATCTATTATCTCTCCTCCCCAGATCACCAGTCACCCCACAAGGTAAGCAACTCAGTTCATCTCAGTATTCATACTTCACTGGTTTTGGGGATTTCATCGGAGCGGTGCTTTCCCTCCTGAATGATTATCCTGCAAACCGGGGGCCTAATCGCCAAACACCATTACATTCTCCTGTTGTACTATCATGGCAATCATTTCATTCATATGACGTGTAAACAATAAATATGTAATTCTTACATCACGTCTCTCCGGTTTGAAATGAAAGCTTTAGCGCAAGTTCAATAAGGAAGACCTAACTCGAGTCACTCACACGTCACTCTATGGCTCCCTTCCCCCCTCATTAAATATGAGGGCGTCACGCCTCAGCAGCCAATCGCTGCACATGCTAAATGCCTTAAATACCTGCTCTTCCTCCCTGTCAGTTGTCATTGCAGATGATCACACGCAACCCGCCTCCACCCCTCTCGCCTCCCGTCTCCTTCAGGACAAAGCTAAACCTTCCTCCTTCAGACTGGTCTCACCTACTCATCACCACCACCAGTGTCTAGACCCCGGGGATTTCATCGGAGCGGTGCTTTCCCTCCTGAATGATTATCCTGCAAACCGGGGGCCTAATCGCCAAACACCATTACATTCTCCTGTTGTACTATCATGGCAATCATTTCATTCATATGACGTGTAAACAATAAATATGTAATTCTTACATCACGTCTCTCCGGTTTGAATTCCAGTACCTGACCATCTCAAATTCAATGTATGTTTGAAAGGGACAGAACAAATAGGTGACATTATACATAAGAGTTTGCAATGCTAGGACACAATGTCTTTATTCCTGTCCAAAAAGCTGCCTAAAAGAGACTGGATGTGTATATAATGTGGCAACAATTGAAAAAGGGCCATGCTGTATTTACGATTAGCTGTTTGACTTCACACAATCATTTCTCCTTTTATATAGTGTAAATGACTGAATTTCACATTTCATGACTTATTATTTCGTAAGCTGCTCTAACAATGTTCTTCAATCTCTAACAAAATATTCTTTAATCATTTCCTGTTTGTTAACTGTTTCTTGAATATCCTGATCATCTCTGAACCCCACTTCATATTGAAGTTATTTAGCATTTGTTTAATTGTTTAATTGGTGTGAATATGTTATCTGTATTATTTCAACTGTACATATATAGTGGGCTATTATATAATTAAATGTCTGGCTTTGACATATTGTGACTCTTGGTATATTTGGTTCATATTTAGAATTCACCTTAAATGTAGAGGAAAAATAAACATTATTTTGGAAAATTGAAACAACACGCTTTTTATTTATTTAATACGCATTTCAATGATACTTGTTGATATTTGAGATGAGATTGTGGAAATGTTGTATTGGCTGAAATAGCCGTAATTGCAGTAATTACATTTTGTGTCAGATGTCTTTGTACATTTGGCTCAAGAAATTCCGACATGATGAATTACTAGAAAGTGAATGTGTTAATGTTATTAATGTATTAATATAAACCCTAAATAAGTGGCGACTAATAATTAATATACCATGACAAAGGAACACACTTCAACTTAAACACACAAAAACAATCATATCCTTAGGATCTGTTTTATACAAATTATTCTGGTCTCAAATTACTGATCAGATGGTTGCAGACAATAGTTCATTTATTGTAAAACAGTGCAGAGGCTTAAAAGAGCACATTGGACGTCGTATTAGGGGGCGTTGTTGGAAAAGTAAGGCACTGAAGTCTCGGGTGGAGCGTCTCTGCAATCTTTGGCCTTCAATGAATCGGCATGCGTAGAAAGTGCTGGTGGTTGCAGAGATGGGGAGGGGCATTTTTAGTCCTGGCAATGAGCAGGAAGGGTGGTGAACGTGCACGATAGGGAGGAGGAAGCATCTCTTGATCTGGAAGTCCAACAAGGCCTGGAGAAAACACAAAGAAAAGGTGTTGCATTAAAATAGCATTCATCAGCAAACTTCCATCAAAAATCCCATGACTTAATGTCTCATACTGCTATACTCTACGTACAAGTGGGAGGAAGAGGAGCTCTTTCTGTTTCATGAAGGCATCATCACAATCAGTCAGGTTCATGTTGAGGAGTGTGTGCTCAGTCTTTCACACAACGTATGGAAACACCTGTGAGAAGAAGAAGAAGTGCACAGAATATAAACAGAAGCCCAGCCCAGGCATGCTATTTTTATACAGATATATTTTCCCATGTTTACTCAAAGATCATATTTACCAGTGTTTCTCTGGTCGTTGCTGTTCCACTTAGATCCAACCATAGCAGTAGGATAACATCTGTGCAGGTTTCCTTATAGAGGCGGAAGGTGGAGGTTTGACCCCAGCTTTCTGTGGGGATCTTCAGGTGGAGGAGGTGTCTTCAGGCGGCTGGCAAAGGTTACAGGTGGAGGTTTGGATGGCAGTAGTGTACGAGAGGTGTAGGTGCTGGTTCAGGTTGCTGACAGAGGCTGTGGGTGGAGGTTCAGCCGCAGTTGGCTTCAAGAGGTGTAGACGCAGGTGCACTGGCAGAAGCTGTAGGAGGAGGTTTGGCTGTCAGCAGTGTCTGTCAGAATCTACATATGGAGGCGGTGGCTGCAGGAGAAACTGGTGGTGGTTGCTGAGATGGGGTGGGGCACTCTTAGTTCTGGCGATGAGCAGGAGGGGTGGTGAAGGTGGTGGATGTGGAGGAGGAGGAAGCATCTCTGGAACAGAGCTGTTGTAAAAGGAGTTGTCCTCAGGGCCCTGAAGCAGCTCCTGGTAGATCTGGAAGTGTAAGGTGTTGCATTCAAATATAATTCATCACCGAACTTCCATTAAAAATCCCAATACACTCAGAGTGTTGTTAAGAAATCTCATACTGCTATACTGTACGTACAGTGGAGCTCTCTCGTTTCATGAAGGCATCATCACAGTCAGTCAGGTTCATGTTGAGGAGTGTGAGCTCAGTCTTTCACAACGTTTGAAAACACCTGTGAGAAGAAGAACAAGTGAACTGAATGTAAACAGAGAGCCAGCTTTAATAACACAGAAATATGTTTGCATATTAACTGAAGGACTATATCTACGTGTGTTTCTCTGGTCCTTGCTGTTCCACTCAGGTCTCCACATGGCAGTAGGATAACATCTGTGCAGGTTTCCTTATAGAGGCTGTAGGTGGAGGTTTGGCCACAGCTTTCTGTGGGGATCTTCATCTGAAGACGACCACTCCCCCAGTGGTCGTCTTCAGATGGCTCTAGGAATCTGCAGGTGGAGGCGGAAGCTGCAGGTTGCTGACAGAGGCTGTGGGTGGAGGCTCGGATAGCAGTTCACTTCGAGAGGTATAGGCACTGGCAAAGGCTGTAGATGGAGGTTCAGCCATCAGCTATTCAACAGAATGTGCAGTTGGAGGAGATGGCTGCAGGTTGCTGACAGAGGCTGCAGGTGAAGAGTGAGGCAGCAGTTTGATGCTGAAGCTGCTGGTAGAGGATGTAGGCAACAGAGAGACAGAGGCTGCAGGTGGAGAGGAGTCTGTCATCTCACAGGCTGCAGCTCAAGGCTGATGTTTTGTCTGGTAGAAGTAACAGGTGGAGGCTGGAGGGTGGAGCAGGTGTTCTGGCAGGTGATAACTGTTGCTGTTGAGGCTGAAGCTGGAGTAAGAAGACTGTTAACAGAGGAGCAGGAACTGATTCAGAGGAAGACAATTCATCAGTGGTGAGATACATTAAGATCAATGAAAGTAAACTTAACTCAACTAAATACTAACTCTTAACACTAAACTTATTCTAATCACTAAATACTTAAACTTATTACTAAATACTTAAACTAAACACTAAATACTTATACTTACTACTAAATACTTACTCTTAACACTAAATACTTAAACTTCAACTTAGTACTTAAACAGAAAACTTAAACTAAACACTTAGTACTTAAACAGAAAACTTAAACTAAACACTTACTCTTAACACTTTATACTTATTACTAAATACTTAAAATTAAAGACTTGACACTTAATACTTGTGCTTGGCACTAAAAACGTAACACTTAATATGAAATACTTCAAACAAATTACTATAACTAAAAACTTAAACTAAACACTTACTCTTAACACTTTAGACTTATACTTATTACTAAATACTTAAAACTAAAGACTTAGCACATAATACTTATGCTTGGCACTAAAAACGTATCTCTACACTTAATAAACTTAAACTTATCTGCCATACTTTAAAAAAAACTAAACTAAACTTAAAGCACAGTATTATTAGACATGTCAGCTTATGAGAGTGTGTCTTAGTGCTTTGCCCTTTTTGCTGGTGGATATTCGGGCTCTGGTTCACCCGAAACATCCACGTTGTAGAGCGGAGGCTGGACTCCAGCACCGTAGGACACGTCCACATGAACCAGACCGTCTTCATCCACTGTCTCTGTGAACATCGGACGGTCCAGTCGCTCCCACAGCTTCTGCTTGATACGACGACCCAGAC
>NW_022991293.1:0-21070 GCF_902827175.1 Gymnodraco acuticeps
TCTCCTGTGGTGTGTTCTATAGGGTTCTGTGTTCTATAGCGTTCTGTGTGTTCTATAGGGTTCTGTGTTCTATATGGTTCTGTGTTCTATAGGGTTCTGTGTTCTATATGGTTCTGTGTTCTATAGGGTTCTGTGTTATTTCTGTGTTATATAGGTTTCTGTGTTCTATAGGGTTCTGGGTTCTATAGGTTTCTGGGTTCTATAGGTTTCTGGGTTCTATAGGGTTCTATAGGGTTCTGTGTTCTATTGGGTTCTGTGTTCGATAGGTTTCTGTGTTATATAGGGTTATGTGCTCTATAGGGTTCTGTGTTCTATAGGGTTATGTGTTCTATAGGTTTCTGTGTTCTATAGGGTTCTGTGTTCGATATGGTTATGTGTTCTATAGGGTTATGTGTTCTATAGGGTTATGTGTTCTATAGGGTTATATGTTCTATAGCGTTATGCGCTCTATAGGGTTATGTGCTCTATAGGGTTATGCGTTCTATAGGGTTCTGTTTTCTATAGGGTTCTGTTTTCTATAGGGTTATGTGTTATATAGGGTTATGTGTTATATAGGGTTATGTGTTATATAGGGTTATGTGTTATATAGGGTTATGTGTTCTATAGGGTTATGTGTTCTATAGGGTTCTGTGTTCTATAGGGTTATGTGTTCTATAGGGTTCTGTGTTCTATAGTGTCTGTGTTCTATAGGGTTATGTGTTCTATAGGGTTATGTGTTCTATAGGGTTATGTGCTCTATAGGGTTATGCGTTCTATAGGGTTCTGTTTTCTATAGGGTTCTGTTTTCTATAGGGTTATGTGTTATATAGGGTTATGTGTTATATAGGGTTATGTGTTATATAGGGTTATGTGTTCTATAGGGTTATGTGTTCTATAGGGTTCTGTGTTCTATAGGGTTATGTGTTCTATAGGGTTCTGTGTTCTATAGGGTTCTGTGTTCTATAGGGTTCTGTGTTCTATAGGGTTATGTGTTCTATAGGGTTCTGTGTTCTATAGGGTTATGTGCTCTACAGGGTTATGTGCTCTACAGGGTTCTGTGTTCTATAGGTTTCTGTGTTCTATAGGGTTATGTGTTCTATAGGGTTCTGTGTTCTATAGGTTTCTGTGCTCTATAGGGTTCTGTGTTCTATAGGTTTCTGTGTTCTATAGGTTTCTGTGCTCTATAGGGTTCTGTGTTCTATAGGTTTCTGTGCTCTATAGGGTTCTGTGTTCTATAGGGTTATGTGCTCTATAGGGTTCTGTGTTCTATAGGGTTCTGTGTTCTACAGGGTTATGTGTTCTTCAGGGTTATGTGCTCTATTGGGTTCTGTGTTCTATAGGGTTCTGTGTTCTACAGGGTTATGTGTTCTTCAGGGTTATGTGCTCTATTGGGTTCTGTGTTCTATAGGTTTCTATGCTCTATAGGGTTATGTGTTCTATAGGGTCTGTGTTCTATAGGGTTATGTGTTCTATAGGGTTCTGTGCTCTATAGAGTTATGTGTTCTATAGGGTCTGTGTTCTATAGGGTCTGTGTTCTATAGGGTCTGTGTTCTATAGGGTTCTGTGTTCTATAGGGTCTGTGTTCTATAGGGTCTGTGTTCTATAGGGTTCTGTGTTCTATAGGGTGCTGTGTTCTATAGGGTCTGTGTTCTATAGGGTTCTGTGTTCTATAGGGTTCTGTGTTCTATAGGGTTCGGTGCTCTATAGGTTTCTGTGTTCTATAGGGTTATGTGTTCTATAGGGTTCTGTGTTCTATAGGTTTCTGTGCTCTATAGGGTTATGTGTTCTATAGGGTTCTGTGTTCTATAGGGTTCTGTGTTCTATAGGGTTCTGTGCTCTATAGGTTTCTGTGTTCTATAGGGTTATGTGTTCTATAGGGTCTGTGTTCTATAGGTTTATGTGTTCTATAGGGTTCTGTGTTCTATAGGTTTCTGTGCTCTATAGGGTTATGTGTTCTATAGGTTATGTGTTCTATAGGGTCTGTGTTCTATAGGGTTCTGTGTTCTATAGGGTTCTGTGCTCTATAGGTTTCTGTGTTCTATAGGGTTATGTGTTCTATAGGTTATGTGTTCTATAGGGTTCTGTGTTCTATAGGGTTCTGTGTTCTATAGGGTTCTGTGTTCTATAGGGTGCTGTGTTCTATAGGGTTCTGTGTTCTATAGGTTTCTGTGCTCTATAGGGTTATGTGTTCTATAGGGTCTGTGTTCTATAGGGTCTGTGTTCTATAGGGTCTGTGTTCTATAGGGTCTGTATTCTATAGGGTCTGTGTTCTATAGGGTTCTGTGTTCTATAGGGTTCTGTGCTCTATAGGTTTCTGTGTTCTATAGGGTTATGTGTTCTATAGGGTTCTGTGTTCTATAGGTTTATGTGTTCTATAGGGTTCTGTGTTCTATAGGGTTCTGTGTTCTATAGGGTTCTGTGTTCTATAGGGTTCTGTGTTCTATAGGTTTCTGTGTTCTATAGGGTGCTAGGGTATATGTGTGCTGTATAAATAAACTTGCGTTGCCTTGCCTTGCCACAAGCCACAAAAATAAATGTTCCTGAAGTGCTTCTTTTTAAATAATGACCTGGTTCCTCCTCCTCCTCCTACCTGTGTCAGGTAGCTGCGCTGCGTACTCCTGAGGGAGGGTCAGCAGGGCGTAGTCCTGCAGCGCAGACAACCACAGGCGGCTCAGCGTACACAGATCTGATTGGACCAACTTCAGGAGGCCCGCCCCTCCAGACTCTGAGCCTGAGCTGTCATTGGCCAGAGAGGAGGAGACTGAGAGGTCAGCCGTCCTATCAGAGCTCTCCTCCTGTCTGCTCCTCTGAACCGCCACAATGTAAACCTGAGAGACACAAGACAATCAGATAATATCAAAGTCAAATAAGGACCCCCTTGAAAACAAAATGGTTCATCTCAAAGGGTTAATCCTAAATAAATACATTTCAGTAAAATACTCCAAGAATATACAATATATACATATATATTTTAATTGCAGCTCTAAATGAAATAAGTTACTCTTAGATGTATTGTTGTCTCTTTTATTTAGTAATAAAGACACATTTCCTTGTAATGTTTTATTTTATTTAAGCTTTCCACAAATTTACAATCCTGTACCTTCAATATAATCTGCTGTGTTTATATTTTAAAATCTTCATGAATATAACTGTATAATATTTAATACTAATGGAAATAGGCTTTGAAACAACAATATACTGTATTTAAATATATATTTGGGCCAAATACAAATATTTCTTCGTGAAAAACTTTCAAAGTTTTCATTGCAAAAAATTAAAATGTAAATAATCAAAAACGATATAACACACCTCGGCCCAGGCCTTCAGGACAGCCAGTGTTTCCATGGTGACGGTGGCCTCGTTGTACAGCTGGCTGGACGGGTCCCTCCCCGCCTGGACTTTAGCCAATGAGGAGGCAAGGAGCTGGTGGACGCGCCGCAGGTCGCGCAGGTCACTGACCACACCGCTCGCTATCCAGGCGCTGCACACCTGAGAGGGGTCAAAGGTCACAGCAGGTTACACAACATGGTGTTTGATGAAGTCTCTGACAGCTGTAACCTGGCAGCACCACAAGTAAACATTTAGATTTATTAAAATGATTTGTGATGATTGGTCACCTGGCAGGCCTTGGCGGTGATGTCAGGAGGAGCGTCAGCAGAGAAGGCTGGTCTGAGAGCAGCTCCAACCTGCACATAAAATACATGAACAATTATAACCATTAATCAGTGTATCACACAGCCATCCAAATAGAGCATTTATTTCCTTTTTTTTTCAAGTTTAATAGGATAACAACAATTCTGCAAAAAGTAATCCAAATATTAAATCAGTAGTGAAAATAATAACAGTATGTTTTGAAGATTAAAACAGAACAATAGCTGTGAGAATAACTCCTCCAGGTTATCAGAATACACATTTCCCTCCACTGCAACTTCTCTGTATTCTGTTTTTCTTTAAGACCTTGTTTTTTTTTTATATAACCCTTGTGCGTCACTTCAAAGAAAGACAGAAACTTAACAGCCAATAATGTTTTTTTGTGCTGAAAATTAGGAATGTAGCATGTTTGGTTTTCTTTTGGCTACACTCTGATCTAGCTTCCAACAAAATACAATTGGATACCAAATGCATTGTCACAGCAAATATGATAACACAATGGAAATGTTAAAGCCAAAACACCCCTTGTGATGCACAGTTGGATCAGTCCTTACGTTGGCCTGGTACTGCTCCAGGATCACATGACCGGGGAACTCTGGTTCAGGGATGGCAGAGAAGCGTCTGATGATAACGAGCAGGGTCTGAAGACCTGCCAGTCTCAGCTGGTCGCTGTGATCCGTCGCCGCCATGAAGGCCATGCGGACCAGGTCAGCCAGGTGGAGCACCAGGAAGTCTGAGGGGGGGGGGGGGGGGGGAGGTGAGGGTTAGGGTTAGGGAGGTCTGCAACTTAAAGGTTTCCTATCATGCTATTTTTAGGGCACATATTATGGTTCTCAGATATAAAAAACATGTCTATGATGTGTTTTGCTCAAAATACAAACAGATGATGCATTTTAGACATCCCTCATATCCCTCTATTCCAGCCCTGTGAGAGGCTGCGTCTCACTTCAGTTATTTCTCATTTCCTCGCTCCTCGGTCTCGGTATCACCAGAAGTTGATTTGTCTGCGCCATCTTGAGTAGCGTCCCAGCGGCCTTATTTGTGCCGGAGGAGCGAGGATCGAGGAGTTATAACGGAGGAGCGATAATCGAGGAACCACCAGACCATCCTTCGATGAAATCCTCAGCCACTCGCCCCGCCCCCTTATTGTGTATCGCTCACTGATTGGACGATGCAGTGCATGCACTGATCTGATGCTTCTTGACATGAGAGCAGTTTCCCAGCGGAGTGAAGAAAACACATGAACCTCACGAGAGTCACTCCTCAGTTTATTCTGTGTTTTGTTTCAATTCATGTTTCATTTAGTGACAAATATGTGATATATCTGAACAACTAAGTGGTCAAAAATCATTTTATTCATTTATTGGAAACATTTTCATGATCGCTTTTTTCGTTTATACATTCTAAGAATGGCGTTTATCTTTTTTGAGAATTACTTCTTATTTTATTTTATTTATTGGGGTCTACAACAGATGATACTAATGTTTGTGTCAGTAAATGTGTGCTAACAGAGGCGGGGGTGTGTGTGGAAATAACGGGGACAGAGCTGCTGTCAGACGATCAGCTGTGCAGCGTCATCACAAACGGACGTCGCTTCACGTGACGCTCCGGAGGAAACGACGTCCCATTGCTCCTAAAACTCATTTCCCTGCTTCTCGTGGTTTCCTTGCGTCCCTCCATGCTTCCCTGGTGGGAGGGACTAAACGCAGGGAAACGACGCAAGGAATCCATTTAACCGACCTGAGACGCAGCCCCAGAAGGGCCGATTCTGGGTCCTTAGCTTTAAAAAAAAAGATTCTCAGCTAAATGCTGCCGTGATGAAACGCCATCATGTTCCAAACCACATCAAGGATTATTTCTGAAACAGTATGGAGCTCAAATGCTTTTTCTCTAGCGGGTTTACCACAAGGTGAGTTCCTTTCTTTATTTCACATACTCTCTCCAGTACAGGTTAGCTATGAGTGTTAGCGATGATTGCTAATGTAAACAAAGACCATATCACGTCCAAAACGTTGCGTATTGCGCAAACGTTTCTGATTGGGCCGTGGGTCCACATTTCAGATATTACGTCATATCGGACGCAAATCTGGATCAGCTCCGTTGTTCCCCCGTTTTTAGAGATTTGGGTACGGAGGAAAAGAGAGAGGGTTTTATTTCCTGACACTTTGTGATTCTCCTGACACACCAGGGACACATGTTTATGTATAAGAGACATCAAAAAGTGCATTTTGAACGGTAGGACACCTTTAACATTCTGCACTCTCTTACCTGTGCTCTCCTGCAGGCGGCGCTCCTGAGCCAGAGCCATGTCGAAGTGCGCCGGGTCAGAAGTCTCACACTGAGCGATGATGCGACACACACACTCCATGGCGAAGCGGCGCGTGGCCCAGCGCAGCGCGGTGAACGGGCCGCTGGACTCAGAGCGAGCTTTGAAGGCCGAGGAGTCGTCGTCTCGAGCGGCGTCCGCCTCCTCCTCCTCCTCCTGACGCAACTCCACCGGAGCCCGACAGTCTGAGAGAGATTACAGAAAGGTTCATCCCTGACAGTGGAAACTACAGGTCCACTAACGAGCTTGTATTAGCATTTTAGGATCTTCATTACCTTCATAAATATGAACTCAACCGTTCGCAACTTGGGTCACAAAGTTTATCGGCTGGTATTTATATTTTATAGATTTGTATTTTAATCCGTCTGTATAAATGTTAGTGTGATAGAGAATATGTAATGTTTCAATGTTTGATGATTGGGATTTATATTTATGATTTATATGTATTTAGAAACCACCTTCTGACATTACATTAAATGAATGTAATGATATTGATCTAAGGACAACAGAAAGTCAACACATCTTCACTTGCAGACTGAAAAACCACCTGTTTCCACTGCAGCCTGGCTTTTTTACTAAATATCTTCACAGTCGATTGCACTTTTTGTAAAGTGCTTCTGATGAAAGCGCCAGCCAAATAAAATGCAGGGTAATAAATAAAAACATCACCCTTTGCAGGCTGCTTCACGTCTAAGCTCACCAAATATTGTTTATTTCTATTAGCACAAGTACTGTTGGGTTGGGGGGATGGGGAGGGTAGGACTATCTCCGGCATAATTATTTGTTCACTAGACTTTGCTGCTGGTGTTTTTTTTTATTTTCTATACTTTTTGAATGTAATGCTACATGTTTTCACAACTCACTGCATTGTTGGACGCTTTCACACCGCAGTACTTTTCCCAGTATAGTTCCGAAAATGTGCGTTCACACCAACAAAATTCGGAACTAAAATTAGTTCATGAGAACCTTTCCAGCCCCTTTTCAGTCCCTGCTAGAGAGCAGGTACTTTCATGGGAGAAAAAGGTTCCCATTTCTGATTGGCTGGGCGGATTGCAAGCCACGCCCCGTAAAACTCCCAAAAAGTTTTGTGAAGACGCCAGTTTATTTGCTCGCATTAGCATTATTAGCATTAGCATTAGCCCAGCGTACCAACGGAGAGAGACTAACTTATGGCAACACAAAAGAAAACATGGGAGCGGTGGAGATGAGGAGGTGTCGGTGTTCTGGCGATTTACTCTGAAGGCTTCAGTAGAAGCTGCCCATCTGTGGGAATTCTGTGTTGAACAAGAAAATTCATAAAAAGATTTGGAAAACAAAGAACAAGTACTGCAACAATTGAACCCACCGGTGGTTGCAGAGAGGACGTCCTTGCACAGTTTGAGCCAGTGTCCCAGCTTCCCGCTGGTGGCGCTGGAGGACATCATGTGGACCAGCGTCTCCTGGATGTCCCGCCTCAGACCGGGATCAGACTCTCGGTCCAGCAGAGTGAACAGAGCTCCTTCCAGACCCACCTCCTTTATGGTGACGTCTGCAGAGAGAGGGGGGGTGTTAGGTGTCAGTGTAGGGAGAAATAATTGTCTTGATGTTCTGAATGATGGGAAAGAAATATGTGTAATAAACTGTGAATGCAACATGAAATACAATAAAGATAAATCACTGTGTTTCGGACTGAATGTGCCGCAAATATGTTATTCATAAAAAGGGAAAAAAATAAGTTTATGATTAAACGGAATAGGCGGAACTAACGCTATTTGTCATTCTAGTCGGACCCATTCGAGCGTAAAAACTATAAGTATCTGAAATAAATATGTGTACTGAAACAAATACCAATAACTGTATTGCATTGTTTTCTTATGCGCAATTACTTCATACTGTCTTTGTCTTTTTGGTCCTGCATTTATTGTGCCCCCCTCAGAAAATAACTGGCCCCAGCCTGGCCCCCCCAGTCAAATTGGTCTAGAACCGCCACTGCTTGGATGTGCTTTTCATAATAAGAACGTAATGGAATTGTTGTGAATTCTGAATGTGGAAAACTAGATGTTAATGAAGAAGTAATGTAACTTTTTCTGGAAACATCATATAGGAAACACATTGTAATGCCAGGAACAGTATTATTAAACGTATTCAAACATGCCTGGATGTTTAAACTGACATGATAATATAATATAATGAATGTATTAAGCTTTAGCTGCTGACCCAGCTGTGTGTTGTCTCGTCTGGGCAGCTCTTTGACCAGCGTCACAGCGTGTTCAGAAACCTCCAGCGCCTCCCGCTGCACCAGCTGCCGCAGACACGCAACCACGGCCCGGCGCAGACACAGGTACGAGCTGCACAGGTGGGCCTGACACACACACACACACACACAGTTAACACAGAATTGAGTTAACACTGCTTCTCTGTTATCACAGCAGGTGTAAGGTGTATCAGGCATGCAGCTACACACAATGTTTCCTCCAGTTTCAGAAATTAAACTTTTCAAACATTTTCATATTTGAATTACTAAATAATTAATTGACTACATTTCCTCAAAACATCTGTTAAAATAGTGATAATTATTAGCTACGAGTTCCCTAATCTAGAAAAACACAGATTGATTACATTCGATGTAAGATTAGATATACTTTTTGGATATCAAACCAAGAAGATGTTGGATATTCTTTCCTTGACGAAACAATTAGTGTTTTATCCAAATAGTATTTTTATTATAATTATTATTATTATCTAAAAGAATAGATTGCTAACTGCTGGTTAATGAGTTATGTTAAGGATCCTTTATCATTGAATAAATTCACAGGATGACTCTTAGTAATAATATTTAGATGAATTTGAGAGTTCTTTCTGGAGGAAACACTGAGTATTTTCACTGTAGGAGAAACAAACAGCCAGCAGGCAGGGGGTTAGTGCAGTGTTAAAGTAAACTGAAAAACACGTGCGGGTTATTAGGGTACCAACAGAAAAGATGATAAACCTGTGTGACGTGTTTCATGTTATGAACATGAAAGTGTTGATGGAGAAACAAGCTGAAAAGTAAAGTGAGACAAACAGCTTCAGGCCTTTCGAGAGAGAACCTACCAACAAAGAATAATCCAACAAGATCTCCTGCAAGACACAACACAGGGTCAAAGTACTCAAAATAAGCCCTTGATATTTGTTTGGTTACAGTGTTACTAACAGATCATTGAATTGATGTTAATTGCATTGTTTTTGGGTATTCTTTAGTTGATTCTGTGTCTAACATTTTATAAATAAATGTTTTTCACCACAACTAAGACTAAAGAGGTGTGAACAATTGGCTTAGTCAAAGCTCTTCCCCTTCCCCTTCAGACATTTGCTAAAAACAATATAACTCTATGCTGTAGGTGTATATCAGTGTAGTTCAGGTCTAGTTCAGGTGTAGTTCAGATGTAGTCAGGTGTATATCAGGTGTAGTCGGGTGTATATCAGGTGTAGTTCAGGTGTACTCAGGTGTATATCAGGTGTAGTCAGGTGTAGTTCAGATGTACTCAGGTGTATATCAGGTGTACTCAGGTGTATATCAGGTGTAGTCAGGTGTAGTTCAGATGTACTCAGGTGTATATCAGGTGTAGTTCAGATGTAGTCAGGTGTATATCAGGTGTACTCAGGTGTATATCAGGTGTAGTTCAGATGTAGTCAGGAGTATATCAGGTGTACTCAGGTGTATATCAGGTGTAGTTCAGGTGTACTCAGGTGTATATCAGGTGTAGTTCAGGTGTACTCAGGTGTATATCAGGTGTAGTTCAGGTGTAGTTCAGATGTAGTCAGGAGTATATCAGGTGTACTCAGGTGTATATCAGGTGTAGTCAGGTGTATATCAGGTGTACTCAGGTGTATATCAGGTGTAGTCAGGTGTAGTTCAGATGTAGTCAGGAGTATATCAGGTGTACTCAGGTGTATATCAGGTGTAGTCAGGAGTATATCAGGTGTATATCAGGTGTACTCAGGTGTATATCAGGTGTACTCAGGTGTAGTTCAGATGTAGTCAGGAGTATATCAGGTGTACTCAGGTGTATATCAGGTGTAGTCAGGTGTAGTTCAGATGTAGTCAGGAGTATATCAGGTGTACTCAGGTGTATATCAGGTGTAGTCAGGAGTATATCAGGTGTAGTCAGGTGTATATCAGGTGTACTCAGGTGTATATCAGGTGTACTCAGGTGTAGTTCAGATGTACTCAGGTGTATATCAGGTGTAGTCAGGAGTATATCAGGTGTAGTCAGGTGTATATCAGGTGTACTCAGGAGTATATCAGGTGTACTCAGGTGTATATCAGGTGTACTCAGGTGTATATCAGGTGTAATCAGGTGTACTCAGGTGTATATCAGGTGTACTCAGGAGTATATCAGGTGTACTCAGGTGTATATCAGGTGTACTCAGGTGTAGTTCAGATGTAGTCAGGAGTATATCAGGTGTACTCAGGTGTATATCAGGTGTAGTCAGGAGTATATCAGGTGTACTCAGGTGTATATCAGGTGTATATCAGGTGTAGTCAGGTGTCGTTCAGGTGTACTCAGGAGTATATCAGGTGTACTC
Organism: Gymnodraco acuticeps; assembly: GCF_902827175.1. Lineage (NCBI taxonomy): Eukaryota > Metazoa > Chordata > Actinopteri > Perciformes > Bathydraconidae > Gymnodraco > Gymnodraco acuticeps. The sequence continues at coordinate 10,505 of NW_022991293.1, forward strand.
AGGTGTATATCAGGTGTAGTTCAGGTGTACTCAGGTGTATATCAGGTGTAGTCAGGAGTATATCAGGTGTACTCAGGAGTATATCAGGTGTACTCAGGAGTATATCAGGTGTACTCAGGTGTATATCAGGTGTAGTTCAGGTGTACTCAGGTGTATATCAGGTGTACTCCGGTGTATATCAGGTGTAGTCAGGAGTATATCAGGTGTAGTCAGGTGTATATCAGGTGTACTCAGGTGTATATCAGGTGTACTCAGGTGTAGTTCAGATGTAGTCAGGAGTATATCAGGTGTACTCAGGTGTATATCAGGTGTAGTCAGGTGTAGTTCAGATGTAGTCAGGAGTATATCAGGTGTACTCAGGTGTATATCAGGTGTAGTCAGGAGTATATCAGGTGTACTCAGGTGTAGTTCAGATGTACTCAGGTGTATATCAGGTGTACTCAGGTGTATATCAGGTGTAGTCAGGTGTAGTTCAGATGTAGTCAGGAGTATATCAGGTGTACTCAGGTGTATATCAGGTGTAGTCAGGTGTAGTTCAGATGTAGTCAGGAGTATATCAGGTGTACTCAGGTGTATATCAGGTGTAGTCAGGAGTATATCAGGTGTAGTCAGGTGTATATCAGGTGTACTCAGGAGTATATCAGGTGTACTCAGGTGTATATCAGGTGTAGTCAGGAGTATATCAGGTGTACTCAGGTGTATATCAGGTGTACTCAGGTGTATATCAGGTGTACTCAGGTGTAGTTCAAATGTAGTCAGGAGTATATCAGGTGTACTCAGGTGTATATCAGGTGTAGTCAGGAGTATATCAGGTGTACTCAGGTGTATATCAGGTGTACTCAGGTGTATATCAGGTGTACTCAGGTGTATATCAGGTGTACTCAGGTGTAGTTCAAATGTAGTCAGGTGTATATCAGGTGTACTCAGGTGTATATCAGGTGTAGTCAGGAGTATATCAGGTGTACTCAGGTGTATATCAGGTGTATATCAGGTGTAGTCAGGTGTCGTTCAGGTGTACTCAGGAGTATATCAGGTGTACTCAGGTGTATATCAGGTGTAGTCAGGTGTAGTTCAGATGTAGTCAGGAGTATATCAGGTGTACTCAGGTGTACTCAGGTGTATATCAGGTGTACTCAGGTGTATATCAGGTGTACTCAGGTGTATATCAGATGTACTCAGGTGTATATCAGGTGTAGTCAGGAGTATATCAGGTGTAGTCAGGTGTATATCAGGTGTACTCAGGTGTACTCAGGTGTATATCAGGTGTACTCAGGTGTATATCAGGTGTAGTCAGGAGTATATCAGGTGTAGTCAGGTGTATATCAGGTGTACTCAGGTGTACTCAGGTGTATATCAGGTGTACTCAGGTGTACTCAGGTGTATATCAGGTGTAGTCAGGAGTATATCAGGTGTAGTCAGGTGTATATCAGGTGTACTCAGGTGTACTCAGGAGTATATCAGGTGTATATCAGGTGTAGTCAGGAGTATATCAGGTGTAGTCAGGAGTATATCAGGTGTACTCAGGTGTATATCAGGTGTACTCAGGTGTAGTTCAGATGTAGTCAGGAGTATATCAGGTGTACTCAGGTGTATATCAGGTGTAGTCAGGAGTATATCAGGTGTACTCAGGTGTATATCAGGTGTATATCAGGTGTACTCAGGTGTATATCAGGTGTATATCAGGTGTAGTCAGGTGTAGTTCAGGTGTACTCAGGAGTATATCAGGTGTACTCAGGTGTATATCAGGTGTACTCAGGTGTATATCAGGTGTAGTCAGGTGTAGTTCAGATGTAGTCAGGAGTATATCAGGTGTACTCAGGTGTATATCAGGTGTAGTCAGGAGTATATCAGGTGTAGTCAGGTGTATATCAGGTGTAGTCAGGTGTATATCAGGTGTAGTCAGGAGTATATCAGGTGTACTCAGGTGTATAGTATATCAGGTGTACTCAGGTGTATATCAGGTGTAGTCAGGTGTAGTTCAGATGTACTCAGGAGTATATCAGGTGTACTCAGGAGTATATCAGGTGTACTCAGGAGTATATCAGGTGTACTCAGGAGTATATCAGGTGTAGTTCAGATGTACTCAGGAGTATATCAGGTGTACTCAGGAGTATATCAGGTGTAGTTCAGATGTACTCAGGAGTATATCAGGTGTACTCAGGAGTATATCAGGTGTAGTTCAGATGTACTCAGGAGTATATCAGGTGTAGTTCAGATGTACTCAGGAGTATATCAGGTGTACTCAGGAGTATATCAGGTGTAGTTCAGATGTACTCAGGAGTATATCAGGTGTACTCAGGAGTATATCAGGTGTAGTTCAGATGTACTCAGGAGTATATCAGGTGTACTCAGGAGTATATCAGGTGTACTCAGGAGTATATCAGGTGTACTCAGGTGTATATCAGGTGTAGTCAGGTGTAGTTCAGATGTACTCAGGAGTATATCAGGTGTAGTCAGGTGTATATCAGGTGTAGTTCAGATGTACTCAGGAGTATATCAGATGTACTCAGGAGTATATCAGGTGTAGTCAGGTGTAGTTCAGATGTACTCAGGAGTATATCAGGTGTACTCAGGTGTATATCAGGTGTACTCAGGTGTATATCAGGTGTACTCAGGTGTATATCAGGTGTACTCAGGTGTATATCAGGTGTACTCAGGTGTATATCAGGTGTACTCAGGTGTAGTTCAGGTGTACTCACGCAGAGTGCAGGTACGAGGCTGGCCAGGTTGATGTGTGGAGGTGAGAACATGTGCAGCTGCTGCATACAGGAAATGGCTCTGGCCTGAACCAGAGAGTCCGGACTGTCCTGCATCACCCCGCAGCCAATCAGACAGCTGGAGCGCAGAGAGGACACTGCTGCACCCTCACCTGGCGGAGGAAACACACAGCATTCACACAAGGAGATTCAAGATTCCTACAGCTCCTTCACCTGACATAAAAACACAAACACACACCACTAGGGCTGCCTGATATTGCAATCGCGAAATGATTCACATTATTGAAGGGATTGATAATTCCGTAACCATAATTCTTCTTATCATTGAAAAGTTTATTAAATGATTATGCTGCTATAAGAGGATCTGCACCAAACACATACTGTAGGTGTTATTAAGTCTGGAGGCCTTGATATGTCTCCAGCTCCACAATACTTGATACAAAATATGTTATTTTAACACATATTTAGCCTTTAACAAATATTGTGCTTCCTGATATTTGAATCTGCACTTGATCATATTACACACACACACACACACACACACACACACACACACCACACACACACACACACACACACACACACACACACACACACACACACACACACACACACACACACACACACACACACACACACACACACACACACACACACACACACACACACACACACACACACACACACACACACACACACACACCACACACACACACACACACACACACACCACACACACACACACACACACACACACACACACACACACACACACACACACACACACACACACACCACTTGTGTCTCTGTTTATGTTCTTACCTTGCAGGTCGGGGCCCAGGCAGGTGATGAGGGCGTGTAGGCAGCGGCCCAGGCTGTGGTGCACCTCAGGGTGCGTGGGGGGGGCAGACAGCAGCAGCCGGAGCACAAGAGTGAAGGACGCCTCGGCATGGGCGCGGTACAAACCCCCGGAGAGATCCACCACCAGAGACATGCTGTGGAGAGACCAGGTCTGCAACACAGGGGGGAGAGTTTGGGTTTATTAGCACTTCTTTAATCAAATGTTTGAGGGTTAAGACTTGTTTTATGGTTCAAGGTTTACCTTCAGTTCAAGGAGTCTTTTGCGCTTTTGCACAGTTATGGTCAAAGACTCTTTCCACCTTGCTACCTTTCCTATTTTGAACGCAACCCTTTCTTTCATAGTTCTGACTTTTCTTTTGGACTTTTTTTCAGAATGTTGACTTTTTTTCAGAATTTTCACTTTTCTTTTATAGTTCTGACTTTTTCAGTTTTAGGGTTCAAGGTTTACTTGAAAAGGCCTTTTGCGCTTTTGCACAGTTATGGTCAAAGACTCTGGGTGTTCCTCAATGTCGAGGAAGGCTGCTCCAGAGCCACTATTTCAAGCATACTACGTCATCGAGTGCCGCCGAAGGACTGTTCCAATGTCCAGCATACTTGGAATTCTACCGAGCCCGGCGTACTTCGTAGCGAGACATTTCGAGGCTGCACATGTGTAGACTCCGCGGTCTCAAAATCCCCACAATGCTTTGCGCACGGACCAATTTCCCCAAATCTGTGGCGGAAAATATAAGGCGGGGCCTCTCATATGACGCACACCTGCACACTTGCTCGCCTGTTCCACTCTTCGTTTTCCGAATACCAGGAAATATTCTTGCCTCGCTTCTGAAGCAAGTGACTCGGAAGACATATGCTACCAAGCAAGCGTCCTCGACATTGAGAAACACAAAGTAAGAATCACCTCATCTGTGGATCTTTTTTGAAAAATGTAAGTAACAATGGACAAACAGACAGAGAAAGGACTGATGTGTGCGTACCTGGACCTCAGGTGAGGTGCTGTCCTGGCTCAGGGTGAACAGCACTCCCAGGCAGGTGGACAGGTGTTGAGCGGAGCTGATTCCTCCGGTGTAGCGGTGCAGCGCCCCCAGAGCCAGGGAGTAGCCACTGCGAGACGCTGCGTCCCGAGACGTCTTCAGCCTGGAGGTTCAGCACGGTTAGAGGCAGCAGTAAAGGTAGAAGAAGAATGGACTTCAGGATGCTAAAATATACCTGTTTCAAGTCTCTTTATGATGTATTTGGTGGATCAATAATAACTCAATATTTAATAACGATTAGTTACAAGGATTCAGCTCTTGAGATTTTTTTTTTTTACATTATTCATACTTTTTCATAATTTTGACTTTTCTTAAAATATTCTTGCTCTGAGAATTTAGACTATTTTCAGAAGTTAGATTTTTTTTCTCCATAATTTTGACTTTTTTTCATAGTTCATACTTTTTCAGAAGTTTGGACCTTCTTTCATCATTTTTATTTTTTTCATAATTTTGACTTTTCTCCAAAAATTCTGCCTTTTTTTCATAATTTTGACTTTTCTTAAAAAATGCTTGCTCTTGACAATTTAGACTATTTTCAGAATTTTGATTATTTTTCCAACATTTTGACTTTTTTTCATAGTTCATACTTTTTCAGAAGTTTAGACCTTCTTTCATAATTTTGACTTTTTTTTCATAATTATAATTTTTCTCAGAATTTTGACTTTTCTCCAAAAATTCTGACTTTTTTCTGAAGTTTTGACTTTCTCAGTATTTTTGGCTTTTTATCAGAAATGTGACTTTTTAGTATCCTTTCAGAATTTCGACTTTTGGGGTAAACGCAGACTAAAAGTCACTGTACGCTTAAAGAGGAAATCATTAATACTCCATTTCCACCTTTAAACACTGAAACAAGTCCAAAGGCTCCTCATGAGCCAAAGAAGTGCATTGACGGCCCGTCCACACGGCGGCGTGCGTTGAAGCTTCAACGCTTCTTCCCATTCACTTTGAATGGGGTGACGTCACGCTTTGCCGAACTGCATTGTGGTTCCGTCGCTTCGCTTTGCTCGCTTCAAAAGTTGAGCAAAGTTCAACTTTTCAAGCTTCGACGGAAGCGTCAGCCAATCAAATCATATGAGAGTAAAAGCTCTAGCCAATCAAACCGCGTGCTTGTGTGTCCGGGGCGGGAGATTCATGTGATTGGTTGTTGGTCGAGCTTCAGACACGCCCACCGGCAAGCTTCAACGCAGGCCGCCGTGTGGACGCTGCGTGAGAGACGTTTCCTGCCCAATAAAGACATCAAAGCATCATAACATGTTGAGACGCACTGATATATTTGGATCTCAAAGTTATTTAAAGCTTTTTGAACTATTTCTGGTTTGTTATGTAACAGTCTCTCTTTGTGAGGAATATTTTTGGAACATGACCTGAGTTTTTGCTGTTTCTACTTTAAGATCATAAAGACTGGAAATAGATTGCAATGATTTTGAAGACTTCTTGTTTCATGTAGTCTGTTCACAACAGCAGGAATCACGCTTCATTGTAATAGGAATATAAGAATACTTATTCAAATTAATTAAAACGTATTAACTTATTAAACGTATAAGTAAGTAAGGGAGCATTCGTCAAAGGTCCTCTCCTGCAGTGAGAGTCCACTCCAACACCGTCGGCAGCATCTTGAATATAAAGCAATGTATGAAGGTGTGTGTTAACGTACCTGTCGAAGCAGAGCAGGGACACGGACACGGTGAATCCGGGGTCTCCGACCACCTGAACCAGCCGAGCCAGACCCTCCGCAGCCAGACATCTGAGCAGGGGACTGACGCTCTCTAGCGCCCCCGAGAGGAGAGACAGAGCAGGGGAGCGAACCTCTTCTGGACCCAAAGAGCCACGGATACATCCCTGGTGCTGAGGAGGACGAGGAGGAGGACGAGGAGGAAGAGGAGGAAGAGGAGGACGAGGAGGAAGAGAATACAGGTAGGTTCCTTGAATCATGCTTTGTCAGAGGGTTGACTTTCAATGTTTGGTAGTAACAAAGACAAAAAACAAACAACTTTTTAAATGCTTGCTTTCTAAATGCGATTCACAAAGGAGCATCTCAATACTGATAGCTTTTGCGACACAGTGTTATGCACTTGCACTTGTGCATTACACTGCTAAATTCACGTCTTTGCATTAACACTTCATGTAATTGCTCTGCATTTGGTCTCCACACACCACAGGTCTTGGTGGGTGTGTTACCTTGAGCAGGCTGCAGAGGGCGGCACAAACGTGTGTCTGGACCGTCTGCTGCCGCTGACCCTTCAGCTGGTTCACTGTTTCCACAAACTGCTCCAATATCTTCACTCTGAGAAAGACAAATAATACATAAGCCACAAATGAGATAACAAAGAATAAATAAGTACAACATATAGGCCATATAAGGTGTAATACAATAAGGGTATAATACAATAAGGGTGCAGCAAACATAACAGGTATGGAGGGATGTGTGATGGGGTGTTGAATGACGGGTGGTTGCTGTAGTTAAATCAATAATAATCAGTGGTTTGAAGTGTCATTTAAGTAAATACTGCACATGTGATGGCAGCACATAGACTTGTTCATAGAGCTCAGCTTCGCTTATATTTTACATACATAAAGACATATGCTCATCCTATTAGTTTGCGTAGGTTTTCTGCAATTAAAACTCTCAGCACAAGTAGGTATAACATATTCAGCAATATTTGAGCAGTGTCTCAGTTTAAAATGTGCAAAGAGGAACAGCACAAGTGAACCGTGAGCCGTGAGTTCCCCACTAGTGTTAGTAACAGCATTACGGCAAAAAAATTAACCTTAGCCTTAGTTTCCAAAACTGAAACGCTGTATGAAATGTACACAATAATGTTCCTCCTTCTACTCCAGTTGGACTCAGATGTCGCATGTTCCTTGTTCATGTGATGCTTTGGTGTTTTTGTTTCTTTCCCATTAACTGTCAAGTGGGAACTACGTTTTTGTGTTTCTCTTATTTTCCTACGATACTGTTATGATTGGCTGTGAACAGTGGTGTAGAGGGGATGTTTTTACTGGGTGGACGCTATTTTAATTAGGTCATCCCAAACATTTGCACTCAGAAAACGGGCAGACAGGTCTACAGAAACTACCGGTATGCTTAGTCCTACTTTAGTTACTGCCTCTCTTACAACCTCAGATCCAGAGCCTGATACGGGTCCAGGTTCCTGCCGTGCGGACTGAGGCTGGAGAAAGGAGTATTTTTCATTATGGTCCTTGGTCTTGGAATGACCTTCAATCAAACCTAAAACTGAGGGCACTTGTCTCAATCGCATGTTTTAAGTTGAAGTTGTCTGAAGGTCCTTACCACCAGCTGCTCTTGTAGTAATAAGTAGTGCACCTTAATGTCCCAAATGTGCACAATGTAGTGACTGCTTTTCGTCTTTTGTTTACTCAGTTGTGTTCTCTGTATTTGATATGTCTGTGTTATGTGTAATAATGAGTAACGTTGCCAATCTCAATGTTTCTTATCTGGTTAAATAAAGGTTAAAAAATAAATGTAGTTACTGTACTGCAAAAAGTAGTATGGTTTCTCAAAACCATGAAAAAAAAAAAAATCATGCTTCAAAAAAGTGGGGGCTCCAAATAAGTGGGGGAACGGCGATCCCCCGCGTCCAACGACCAATATGAAGGACAGGCCATCTTTTTCTATTTGTTTTTTGGAGAAAGCGGCAGGCAATGTAAGATTATTTTCTTGTCCCTGCTCTTTTTCGGGTATGGTGTGTTTATAGAGACATGTAATTGTTATACATTAGGTTGTGCATAGTTACCATGAACGGAACAAATACAAATTAAATGAATGTACAGTAGGTTCCTTCTGATCAACATCAGCAGTGAGTATGGATATAGTTAAAGGGGACCTATCATGCAAAAGTCACTTGTTGATGTCTTGTATACATAAACATGTGTCCCCGGTGTGTCGGGGAACTCACGCAGCGTCAGAAAATAAAACCCTCTCTCTTTTCCTCCGTACCCAAATCTCTAAAAACGGGGAACAACGGAGCTGATCCAGATTTGCGTCCGATATGACGTAATATCTGAAATGTGGACCCACGGCCCAATCAGAAACGTCGCTATCAGAAACAATGCCCGACTGTTTTGGACGTAATATGGTCGGTGTTTACGTTAGCATCGCTAACACTCAGAGCTAACCTGTACTGGAGAGCATGTGTGTGAAGAAGCAGGAAGTAAAAAGGAACTCACCTTGTGGTATAACCGGCAAGAGAGAAAGCCTTTGAGCTCCAGACTGTTTCAGAGAGAATCCTTGATGATCCATGATATGGCGTTTCATCACGGCAGCATTTAGTTTAGACAGTAGCTGCCGGGTCCCGCATGAGCTCAGACCCCTCCTTTTATTAAAGCTTTATCCCCAAATCAGCACTTTTGAAACAGGAAGTGAAATAGAGGGATATGAGGCATGGCTGGAATGGGTGATCTGTTTGGTGTTTTGAGCAAAACACTTCATAGACATGTTTTTTATATATTTGTATATATCTGAGACCTATGCTATTGCCTACAAATAGCATGATAGGTGACCCAAGCTGTAGGACGCTCCTTCTGTTCTAGTTGACTTGTAGTTTTTGATCTCGAGCAGCTGAGAGGATGTGATTTACCTCTGAGCGGAGATGACGTGGGGGTAAAGCGCGCCGAAGAGACGAGCAGCTGCAGCGGTGAGAGCGACGGGTGGAGGAAGAGGAGCTGGAGTAGCATCACTTTTCTCACACAGGCTGAAGGCGTCGTTGTCCAGAGAGCCTCCTCCCACACTGCTGCCGTGGAGCTGGAAACACACACACAGATTCAAAGGTTGTATTGTCATATGCACAAAGCTACAGTGTAGGAATGGCAATGACATTTTTCTGACCTGAGCTCCTCCAACAATGCAACATATATTAGACCCTCCAGAAAAACGTGATTATGCGATCGCATAATTTACCGCATAATCAGCAAAATGGCGCAGATTTTTAAAAGGCCGCATATTTATCAAAAGGCCGCATAATCCCCGCATCTTTCCACACAAAGTTGAGAAAAAAAAGTTAACTCGTCTTGACGTGAAGTGATGATGATGATGATGCGACGTCATCAGCTCACGCATCACAGAAGGTAAACAACACCGTAGAGTGAACGTGTGGAGCTCACACGAGAGAGAAAACACCAAGATGAACAAATCTAATCCATCTCATTTACCGACGAACATTTCTGCTAAAGACCGGGCAAAGCAGTTCCCCGATGTCTCGCACGAAAGTGGGGGGAAACTATTCTGCACCCCGTGCAACTGTGTTGGAGCATAAGAGAACATCGACGGTGACGACCCACTTTGATTCATTCAAACATTCGAAAATTGCCGAAAGAAAGCTAAACAACTCACGTTCACCGAGGCATCGACCTCCAAAACCCTTTCGAGGGCTACAAGGAACGAAGGTGAGAAGCCTACAAGATTGAAGCTGGTCAGATAACGAACGAGTAAATGAAAACAGAACTGAGGCGGAGAAGTGTGTGTGTGTGTGTGTGTGTGTGTGTGTGTGTGTGTGTGTGTGTGTGTGTGTGTGTGTGTGTGTGAGAGAGTGTGATTAAAATAGCCCAATTGCTTTTACAATAAATAAACATTGTATGTGTTTAATTGAATAGTAAAGGGGTTTAACGTTAGTGGCAGGTTGTGTGTGAGAGAGAATAAATAAGACATCCCAATATTTAAAAATATATATTTAGCATATTTCGCAAATTTCCGCAATTTCACCGCATAAAATCACATAAAAACCCCGCATGTTTAATCGCATAATCAAGGATTTTAGCCCGCATTTTTCTGGAGGGTCTATATATATAGTCAAATACAAAAATACAAAATACAAAGTAGTGCAAAAAGTCTATATACATGTCAATAGAATATGATATGTACAAGAAGAGCATATGAAATTAAATAATGTAAATTAAGACAAAATTATATACGGTTTATTGTGGTGATAACTATTTAAAAA